>NW_027189152.1:1910782-2193282 GCF_040958095.1 Procambarus clarkii | reverse complement strand
CACACCTCTTTGTCATTCTCTGTGTACCTGTCCTCGCCCACCCTAAGTTTCATCACCTGTTCCTTCACTGTTGTCTTCCTCCTGATGTGACTGTGTAGTAGCTATGGTTCGGTCTTGTCTTTATTAGCTATATCATTTTCATACCTTTTCTCAACTGCTCTTCTCACACTAACATACTCGTTCCTGGTTCTCTGGTATCTCTCTCTACTTTCTGGTGTTCTGTTATTACGGAAGTTCCTCCATGCCCTTTTGTTCAGCTCCTTTGCTTTCATACATTCCTATTAAACCACGGATTCTTCCTTTGCTTCTCTGTTTTTTCCTGTCGGGCTGGGACAAACCTGCTTACAGCCTCCTGACATTTTTGGGTGACATAGTCCATCATGTCTTGTACGGACTTGGTTCTGAGTTCTGTGTCCCAATCTATATCCCATAGAAATTTATTCATCTCCTCATAGTTTCCCTTTCGGTACGCCAGCCCTTTGGTTCCAAGTTCTTTTTTGGGGGTGATAATTCCTAGCTCAACCAGGTACTCAAAGCTCAATACGCTATGATCACTCATTCCCAATGGGGCTTCCAACTTAACTTCCTTTATATCCGACTCATTTAGGGTTAATATCAGATCAAGCAAGGCTGGTTCATCCCCTCCTCTCATTCTTGTCGGTCCCTTGACGTGTTGACTTAGAAAGTTTCTTGTTGCCACATCCAGCAGCTTAGCTCTCCATGTGTCCGGGCCTCATGTGGGTCTCTGTTCCCCAATCTATCTTCCCATGATTGAAGTCTTCCCATGATTAGTAGTCCTGGATCCGTTCCTGCTAGCCATCAGAAGCTGCTCTCTCTACTTTATATGATTGTGGCCAAGTTGTTCTACCATATTCCTGTCTGGGTCTTCTGTCATTCGTTGGGGGTTATATATGACTACTACTATAATTTTCGGTCCTCCAGTTAGTATGGTGCCTGATATGTAGTCACTGAAACCTTCACAGTTCTGAATTACCCTCTCTTCGAAACTCCAACGTTCTCTTAGTAGCAAAGCTACACCACCTCCTCCTCTCCCTTCTCTCTCTTTCCTCAAAGACAATGGTGAATGCAAAAAATTTGAATAAAATTGAGATTGAAGATATTTTGGAGCAAATAAAGAGCAGTGTGACGAGTCCCGTCATAGATGGAATCAGATGATAATAATGTTCAAGGATGACTGCAAGAAACTGATAAAGGATTTAATTGAGAAATTTTGAAGCAAATGTCAAAACTTTGAGAGGAACTACGGAATTTCAGAATCAGGGAGGCGACAACTGAGTGAGAACAGCGCCATTAGAGATAATGAAACATGACATGGAAGCTAAAAGCTTTTGGCAGAAGGAAATGGAGAAAAATATGAATAACTTGAGAGAAGTTAGATGTAAAACACAGGAGATAGTTGTAAAGTGGGAACATAAATAAAATATGAAAGTTGGCAGATGACATGAACAAACCTCAAAGAAAGGAGACAATTGATGTATTGTACCAGGAGAGGCTATCAACCATTAAGACAAAACTCGAAAACCTGAACCCTGTAACAAATTGTCAGTATGAACATTGCAGTGGAAAAAAAGATGATGAATGCTGGTCTCAAATTTCAAATTCACAGACAATAAAACAACAAACTATGAGGATAATACTAAAAGAAAGAACGATAATATCTCAGGGTCTGTCTAAGATAAAAAAAAACAGACACCACAGTGTATCGTATGCAATTAGAAAGAGAATCAATAGTAAAGCTCCTAAGAGGGCTTCGTCTTCCAGAGGTTCAAACAGATCTGGTAGAAATGTACAATCTGGGGTCATATACAGTCACGAGAAATGTACACTCTGGGGTCATATACTGTCACGAGAAATGTACATGCTGGGGTCATATACAGTCACGAGAAATGTACATGCTGGGGTCATATACTGTCACGAGAAATGTACATGCTGGGGTCATATACATTCACGAGAAATGTACATGCTGGGGTCATATACTGTCACGAGAAATGTACATGCTGGGGTCATATACTGTCACGAGAAATGTACATGCTGGGGTCATATACTGTCACGAGAAATGTACATGCTGGGGTCATATACTGTCACGAGAAATGTACATGCTGGGTCATATACTGTCACGAGAAATGTACGGGATGGTGTCATATACTGTCACGAGAAATGTACACCTCTGGGGTCATATACTGTCACGAGAAATGTACACTCTGGGGTCATATACTGTCACGAGAAATGTACGGGATGGTGTCATATACTGTCACGAGAATGTACACTCTGGGGTCATATACTGTCACGAGAAATGTACACTCTGGGGTCATATACTGTCACGAGAAATGTACACTCTGGGGTCATATACTGTCACGAGAAATGTACACTCTGGGGTCATATACTGTCACGAGAAATGTACACTCTGGGGTCATATACTGTCACGAGAAATGTACATGCTGGGGTCATATACAGTCACGAGAAAATGTACATGCTGGGGTCACATACTGTCACGAGAAATGTACATGCTGGGGTCATATACTGTCACGAGAAATGTACATGCTGGGGTCATATACAGTCACGAGAAATGTACAGGCTGGGGTCATATACAGTCACGAGAAATGTACAGGCTAGTGTCATATACTGTCACGAAAAATGTACATGCTGGGGGTCATGTACTCTCACGAGAAATGTACGGGCTGGGTCATGTACTTGTCACGAGAAATAGTACAGGCTAGGGTCATGTACTTGTCACGAGAAATGTACAGGCTAGGGTCATGTACTTGTCACGAGTCACTCACCTTGGCCTTGTGTTACGTGGGTTACAGTTAAACAGCGGGGGAATCATGCTACAAATCCTGTAACCCCACACCGCGGGTCTTCTCTCCCTCTACTAGGATACCATGCATCATCCCAGGGAGCTCTCTAAGTCATGCCTCAAGTCCGGTCACCACTACTGGACCTTGGATCCAAGGGGGAGAGGAGAAGGCCCAGCGCACACTACTTGAGCTCGATCCTGCAATGCGCGACTACCCAACCAGGTCTGCCCACCTGCACATGTAAAGTTTTGCTGGACCACCGGCCATAACCTCAGTTCTCAACTTGATTTCCTGGTCGCCAGCTGGGTAATCTTCTCTGCGTCCCAGCTACGCTCTTTGTTTATATCTATGTCGTGTTGCCAGCCAAGGGTCTCCCTTCCATATAATGCCAGTTTAAGTGTGGTGTAATCAAATATCATTTATTCCTAATGCTCAATGAGATGGAGGGAGACACCCAAAAGCACGATAAAAATGATAAAATTTACTAAAGAAAGAACTATATAAACATGGGTTAAGTATGCATATAAAGACATGTATTGTAATAATAATAATAGTAGACATTAGCGCTTCTCTGGTGATCTCCGGGCTCTTGCGTCAACTGGGCGAATTTAAAGGGGTTCCACAGCCTCCTCCTGGAGCCGCCTCGCATCCCGTAGTCACACAGTCCTCCAACGGCTTGGCCACTCACGCTGCTCGCTGTTTTCGCCGGGCAGTAGATAACATGTGCAAGCTGCCCTACAGCCTAATCTACTCCTATAATATCTAAAAATGCTCTAACATAACCTAAGTATATCACTAAGGCTATTCTTGTTAATACCAAGGGAAAATGGGAGGGAATAATGATCTACCTTTAATACACTCCTGTCCTCAGATGCCTGGACCCCGTTGTTCGTCATGGTCCTGGTCCCTCACGTCATTCCTCGGCAATCTGGTTGAGTTATCGTGAAGACACGCGTCGTTTCCATGCTCACTCCCATATTGCAGTTCCCAGTCGCTGGTTTTATCCAGTCGTCACTGCTCACTTCATCTCCCTCAGTCGCCCCTTTACGCGACCACATACTCATGAACCTGGAAGCGCCTTCTCCTTCCTGAGTTCCCAATGAGCGTGATCCAATCACAGCAGCTCTGAGTATCTCGTTTTTCACTGACGGTGAAAAACGACGGTGTTTTTCACTGACGGCGAACCACTCACTACTACTGCCGTTGCCACTCCAGATTCTTCCAAGACTATCAGCTCACAATCCTCGGCGTCCTTATACTGCTGGAACTCGACTTTCTCGCACTTCTCTGAAGTGCTTAGTCTTCTGTAGTCGCTGTGCACTTATCAGGCTGCGTTACTCCACTGAATAAGGCTCCTGGACTTCCGAATTCGAGAGCTCAACCAGCGCACGTCCGCTCTCAATGAAGCGCCGTGAATCTTTGCGGGAACAGTGCCCTGCAGGCTCTGAGCCAGGCCTCCCGGTGACATCACAGCTTCCTGGAGCGGGCTCTCATTGGTCACTCAAGTCACGTGACCACAGTCATCCAATCGCCAGCTTGCTGGCGTCTTCATATTTTAAGCGCAATCCCAGGCAGGGCCATTTTGTATTTACTAGGGGCGTAAGCCCTCTTACAAGCCAAAACTAAAATGACAGTTTTAGTCCGAAAACGTACTTTTGCTAGCTGTCACCTATGTCAAACTGATCCCGGCAACTTAGGTAATCTGCAGCGTGTATAGACATGAATCTTCTCGCTGGATAAGGGAATATATAGGAGAGGGCACTGTAACAACTGTCACAAGAAATGTACGGGCTGGGGTTATGTACTGTCACGAGAAATGTATGGGTTGGGGTTGTATACTGTCACGAGAAATGTACAGGCTGGGGTTATATACTGTCACAAGAAATGTACAGGCTGGGGTCATGTACTGTCAAGAGAAATGTACAGGCTGGGGTCATGTACTGTCAAGAGAAATGTACAGGCTGGGGTCATATACTGTCACAAGAAAATAAGAAACCTAGTCCAATCAAACTGACAGTTACTAATGAAAATGATTCAAGCATCTTCATGAATTGAAAAAGAGTTCTCAGAACAATGAGAGAGATTTCACAGGCTCTCCCTCCAGAATGATATGAACAGGCAGGAATAAATACAATGATAGAACAAACAAGGAGCAGGGCAGAGAAAAGGATTGAAGGGAGGAGAGTGGGCAATATAGCCAGCTAGAGGAGGGAGTGAGACTAGAGACAAGAGATTTCTAATTCCCGCAGGAAATGCGAGAGCAACACCTCTCGCGTTTCTACCCACTACCCACCTCTCTACCCACATAGTAGAAATATAGTGTTAAAATATGTAAACAGGTAACATGCCGATCGAGCAGCTAGAACCCCAGTTAGAAGGAATCGGTTCCTAGGCTTGACATGGAACGAAAAACTAGAATACCTCTAGCTCCTCCCCCAAACCAAACATACTAGAAATCCAACATATCTACAGACTTACTTCCGCTAACATTCCCCCATGGCAACCCGTTCTCGCACTTTCGTATAGTCAATATTGACTTATTAAATACGTGCATATGTGACATACTAAACATACTAGTTTACCTTGAAAAGCTTCATATAAAACACCGACCTTACCTAACCTTCTTAGTATGTTACGATAAACATCTTATTGCTTCGTAATTACAATTATTACTTAACCTATTATAGGTATAGTTATTTGTTCATTTAATCCATCACTAAGGGAAACAAAATGCGCATTAGCCATTGGTTCAACAGCAAATATCTGAGAGCAAAGAGAAGAACAAAAAAATCATGGAAGAAATATTTAGAGGACAGAATAATAAGAAATTCCAATGCATACAAAGAGGCCAGAAATGAGTACACAGAAACTAGGAAAGTAGCAGAGAAGCAGTATGAGAATGACATTGCATACAAGACTATGTCCGAACCAGAACTGTTCCATAGTCCATAGGGCGCCTGACAGCTGAGCGGACAGCGCTTCGGATTAGTAGTCCTGAGGTTCCGGGCTCGATCCACGGTGGAGGCTGAGACAAATGGGCAAAATTTTTCTTTCACCCCGATGCCCCTGTGAAGCAGGGACGTCAGGTATGCAGTAAATAGGTACCTGGGAATTAATCAGCTGCTTCCTGAGGGTGTGTGTGTAACAAAAAGGAGGCCTGGTCGAGGACCGGGCCGCGGGGACGCTAAGCCCCGAAATCATCTCAAGATTGTAATAGCAGGAGGAAGATGACTGTGAATGATTAGGTTATCAGACTTCATAAGAGTGAGGAAGGACATGGAAAATTATGAGGTATGAACGAATTTAAAAACCTTCAGAAAGTATTAAGTTAAAGCTGTACCCTAAATGGCACTAGAATTTAGAGCCCAAACTGAACGGAAAATTACAAAAGAAAACGCATTGAAATAACAGTGACACCATAAGAAGTAAAGAAGCAACTTCAGGAACTAGATGTGACAAAACCCGTGGGACCAGATAAATATCGCTTTGGATACTAAAACAGGCAGCAAAAGCCTTGTACAGCTTGCCATAACATTTAATTTCTCCCAAGAAATGGGAGAACTTCCTGAAAGCTGGAAAATGGGTTATGTGGTACCACTTTACAAAAAAATGGGGAAGATAGAAACCATTAAATTAGAGAACCATATCACTAACAAGTATTCCATACAAGTTCCTAGACAGACAGTTTAGAGCAGGCTACCACCTACCGCCTAAATACCTGCCCACAGGCAGGCAGAGTGTAGAGAGGTTACAAGTGGAGTATCACAAAGGACGAATTTAGGGCCCATCCTGTTTCTAATATATATGTCAATGACATATAATAGAAATAACAGGAAATTGGCTCCATATTAATGTTTGCCGATGATGCAAAACTAATGAGAAGACTCAGGTCAGGGATATATTGTGGTGCATTGCAAGCAGATTTTGTCACACTCCAGAGGTGGTCTGCAAACTGGCTGCTAGAATTTAACCTAGCCAAATGGAGTGTTATGACGATTGGAACAGGAGTGCGAAGATCATTACATCACTATAGGATGAAGTGAAGACTAATTCCTTAATCAGAAAAGGAATAACCTTTTTAGCATATGGCATATTCGCCAACATCCATGTATCCTTCAGAAACGTGGAGAAAGGATCTTCCCAGGCCTTATATACAGTGAATGTGTGATCTATTCTTGAATATGCATCCTCAGAATGGAACCCTTAGCTGAAAAATTGCTAGGAAAACTGGAAAATATCTAAAGACATGCAACTAAACTAGTTTCTGAGCTGAGGGGATTGAGATATGAGGAAAGACAGAGAGCAGTTGATCTTACAATGCTGGAGGAAAGGAAAGATAGTATGGACATGATAACAACATATATAACATTCTGAAGAAAATTGACAAAGCAGCATTGTTCAAAGCTAGGAGCAGAACAAGGGGGTCATAGACGAAAACAAGAGATGCAAATGAGTGACTGAGATGAAGAAGAACGTTTTCAGAAACAGCTTGCTATCAATAAATGTAACAGATTAGATGCAGGAGTCGTTGAAGCTAATCTGAGTCAGAATATAAATGTATATATGATGAAAAACTTGAGAAACGAGTCATTTCATTAATTTACGAGCGTTTGGGCGGCAGGGCTAGCTGCAAGCACAACAAGGTGAGTACACACACACACAAAGTGGGCTGAACAAAACAGAGTACCGGAGCAACAGAGAACAATGAATTACTTTGAACGGGAAAGACGTCAGAGTGGCGTGATGTCACCAACGGAGTCCCACAAGGTACTATAATTCGCTTCAATGTCCAAACGGTTTGGAAAAGGTGGGAGGGAGGAAGAAGAAGAGGAGTTGAAATTCTTGAAGAGGATGTAGATGGGGAATAAGGAGGCTAAAAAATTTGGTGGCCTATCCACCCCGGGTTGCCTTAGAGTATTTTTTAAAGATCTCTATATTGGGTTTGTTCTTCTGACGTGTGTTTGGGAGGCGGGAGGCGGCGTGCTAAGCTGGGTGGGCTAGATGGGTCTGTACCAGGGCTGGAGGTGAGGTGGGGAGTAGCATGGTGTGTAGGCATTGGGTGGAGATGTCTCAGTCTTGGTTCTTCATCTGGCTTCTTTCGTCTGCTGCAGGTAGAGGTTTTCCTTGTGTTCTAAATCTTCTCGCGCTTCTTTGTCTTCTGTTTTTTATTCGTCTGAGACTTCTATTTTGTTGACATGGCCGTGCTGTTGTTGGAGCTTGGTGAGGAAACCTCCATGAGAAAGTCTTGCACACAGTTGGTGTTGAATTTTTGGTGGGGTGATGGTTCTCCCACTAAGATTTCTCGTCTGAAGAGTTCGAAGCGTCGTCTGGAGCCGGTGGTTTAGTCTTCGGTCGAACAGCCTGGGTTAGGATTTAGTGTGGTGAAGTGGTGGTTGCAGCTACCACGGGAGCTTTGGTGGTGATGCTGGCAGGTGTAGACAGTACATCGGAGAGCGCGTTGGCTATGATGGTGATTGTCGGATCGCTGGGAGCTGGTGTGGAGGGTGTATTCGTTTGTGTAGCTTGGGTCTTGGGTGGTGCTCGAGTCTGGGTTGAGGTCGTCCTTGTATAGTGCTTGTGGTAGTCCCTGTGGTAGTAGAGTATCACAAGGTACTTGGACCCATCCTGTTTCTGATATATGTAACGATCTTCTAGAGGGTATACTCATTCTTCTCAGTGTTTACTTATGATGCTAAGACAATGAGAATGATTAAGACACAAGAAGAAATGAACAGCCTTCAAGATAACACAGACTGATGGAATGGTAACAAATGGCTACAAAACTTTAACGCAAGTATGTATAAAATGATTAAAATAGGTAATGGAAGTAGAAGGCCAATCACAAGGTACGAGTTAGGAGATGAAGTCCTTCAGGAATCAGGTAGAGATCTAGGGATTGATATCACAACAAACCATTTCATAAAAGCCTATATTGAAAGGATATCCTCAGCGGTATACACTACGCTGGCCAACATGAAAACGGCCTTCAGAAACTTGCGTAAAGAATCATTGAGAACCTCCTGTACCACATGTGGAACACCAATCCTAAAGTATCAGATCCAGCGTGGAAGCCATACCTATAAAAAAAAAACAGGCATTGCTAGAGGGATTCATAGGTATTCCGCGAGGCTACTCCCTGAGCTCAGAGGTAGTCCTTGGAAGACAAAAGAAATGAGGGAGGCATGAGTACCACCTACAAAATTCCCAGAGGAATTAACAGCATTGATAAACACAAACTATTTACAATAGGTAGAACACTCACACGGGAACAGCAGTGGAAATTTAGTGCTCATATGTGCCACAGACACAATAAATAGCTTTTTCAGTGTGAGAGTTGTTAAGAAATAGAATGCATTACTAAGTGATGTTTTGGATGGAGACTTCATTCGTAGTCTTAAATATAGATATGATAGAACCCATTAGGCTGAGGAACCCGCACACCAGTTGATCAACAGTTTAGAGGCGGAACCAGAGAGTCGAAGCTGAAATCCTGTAAGCACAACTAGCTGATTACTTATAGGTGAGTACGCACACAGTGCCTCGTGGGCAGTGTTCAGGGGTTGTAATCCTGAGGGCAGGGGTCGTAATCCTGAGGGCAGAGGTTGTAATCCTGTGGGCAGGGGTTGTAATCCTGAGGGCAGGAGTTGTAATCCTGAGGGCAGGGGTTGTAATCCTGAGGGCAGGGGTTGTAATCCTGAGGGCAAGGGTTGTAATCCTGAGGGCAGGGGTTGTAATCCTGAGGGCAGGGGTTGTAATCCTGAGGGCAGAGGTTGTAATCCTGAGGGCAGGGGTTGTAATCCTGAGGGCAGGGGTTGTAATCCTGAGGGCAGGGGTTGTAATCCTGAGGGCAGAGGTTGTAATCCTGAGGGCAGGGGTTGTAATCCTGACGGCAGGGGTTGTAATCCTGAGGGCAGGGGTTGTAATCCTGAGGCCAGGGGTTGTAATCCTTAGGGCAGGGGTTGTAATCCTGAGGGCAGGAGTTGTAATCCTGAGGGCAGGAGTTGTAATCCTGAGGGCAGGGGTTGTAATCCTGAGGGCAGGGGTTGTAATCCTGATGGCAGGGGTTGTAATCCTGAGGGCAGAAGTTGTAATCCTGATGGCAAGGATTGTATTCCTGAGGGTAGAGTTTGTAATCCTGAGGACAGGGGTTGTAATCCTGAGGGCAGGGGTTGTAACCCTGAGGGCAGAGTTTGTAATCCTGAGGGCAGCGGTTGTAATCCTGAGGGCAGGGGTTGTAATCCTGAGGGCAGGGGTTGTAATCCTGAGTGCAGGGGTTGTACTGGGGTTATAATCCTGAGTGCAGGGGTTGTAATCCTGAGTGCAGGGGTTGTAATCCTGAGGGCAGGGGTTGTAATCCTGAGTGCAGGGGTTGTAAACATAAGGGCAGAGTTTGTAATCCTAAGGGCAGGGGTTGTATTAATAAGGGCAGGGGTTTTATTATTAAGGGCAGGGGTTGTATTCGTAAGTGTGGGGGGTTCGATTCACTGTCAAGACAAACAGATTCTGTCACCTGATACACCTGTTCACCTAGGAGTAAATAATTACCTTGGAATTAGCTGCTACTTGCTTCATCCTAGGAATGTGTATCTACTCACCTATTTGTGCTTGCAGGGCTTTTGCTCTTTGGTCCCGCCTCTCAACCGTCAATCAACTGGTGTACAGATTCCTGAGCCTACTGGGCTGTCATATCTACATTTGAAACTGTGTATGGAGTCAGCCTCCACCACATCACTGCCTAATGCATTCCATCTGTTAATTACTCTGACACTGAAAAAGTTCTTTCTAACGTCCTTTTGGCTCATGTGGGTACTCAGTTTCCACTTGTTCGCGTACCACCAGTGTTGAATAGTTTATCCTTGTCTACCCGGTATACAGACAGGCAGACAGACAGATACACAGTTGCCGGTTAGACCATCCAACTGACAGATGGACGGACCGACAGATAGACAGACACTGAGACATAGAGACACAGACAGACAGATAGGCAGACAGACAGACAGACATGCAGGCAGACAGAGACAGGCAGACCGTTAGTAACTGTTTAACTAACTAACTAACCTCCACTCAACATACATACACACACACACACACACACATACAGACAGACAGACAATGTTTTTAGTTTTCACAAAGTTTACTCATATAATAAAGGTTACGTTTCCGGCTCCAATCTCTACGTTGAAGAACGGAAATAATATCCGTATGTCTCGGCTAAGTCACTTAGCTCTATAAGGATATTTTCTGTAGGTTTGCCATTAATAAACGGACAATCTGGAGAAGGTTCTGTGTGACGACTGCGGGGAGATTCGCTTTTCAACCACCCTCCCATCATTTTATGGCAGAAAGCGCAAATGCAGTAATTATGCGCCTTTAGGTAGTAACACCCATTCTTAGCTAGGGTTGTAGGGATTATCCAGCTTAGACTCCAGTTGGAAAAATGTTCAACCTTGCTCGTTCACAGCGAACACGGTCCAAACTGCGGAACGTCTTTCTACGGTACAGTTCCATACTGAGCTTACTCTCAAAACTGTGACCTGAAGAACCCTAAGAGGATATTTATCCTCGAGAGAAAAAAATCGAGGATTTACATTACGCTTTATATTTCATTGTAATTCCTCTGTACGTGCTTAAGGTAAGATCCCACTATCCCATGTGCTCGCCAACCCTCCTCAGTCTCGGCTTATATCTTCGTGTGGCAACACGTCTATGCACACCTCTCCGCTTTCAAGTAAGTCTACCTTCTTTTTACTGCTAAATGTTTCTCATCATTTTTGCTACCTCTTTCTTCTTTACTTCTGTTAACTTTACCCGACTCCTGCTGCTTCTGTATGTTTTGATACTACTACTTATTCTTTCTTAACTTCTGCTGCTGCTGCTGCTTCTTGTATGTTTTTGCCACACTCTCTCTCTCTCTCTCTCTCTCTCTCTCTCTCTCTCTCTCTCTCTCTCTCTCTCTCTCTCTCTCTCTCATTATAGCTACTACTACTTTACTTTCTTCTGTTAACTGTACCCTGCAACTCTTTAAAGCTCCCATTCCTTTATTCTATATCTTTCTTAATTGTAACCTTAAGTTTTGCTTTCTCTATTCTTCTAAAACATCTTCTGTTAAATCTTTCTGCTTTAACTTCTCCAAATCATCCTTTACATATATCTTCTCCTCACTCTCCTAAAACACATCTACTCCCCAAAAATACTTCCCTCTCTCTCTGACAAAAAGGCAGGGGGAGGAGCTTACAAACTTTTTCACCCTTTCACCCATACACCAAGAACTTCGTACTCTTCCCACTTCTCCATCTACCAATTTCACCCTCTCCTTTCAACAGAAAATGTATCATGCCCCAAAAAGTTTAACAGAAAACGTAACATGTCCCCCAAAAAACACTCACTACGTTCTCACAACTTTCACACAACCATACACACCTCACTCGAACACTACTTCTCCCATATTTATCATACATCTGGCAATACGCCCCCTCCGCCACCCTATATTGCCCCAAACGTTCCTACAACATTATTACATCTTTCGACGATGCCGAAACTACTCTATCTTAAAATGGAGGGGAAGGTCTGTCGTAAATCTCCCTACTCGTAACCGGGTTCCTTACCGGTTTACCGTAACCGTTATACTCTAGGATTCTACTCAAGTTCAGAGGATCCTAACCTTTGTGGAAATATAGTTTACTGTTTAAGGTAAATAAATAAAATAGCACTTAAAATAAACCATTATTACTGCCCTTCACTATTAATATTTACAAGTGTATGTGAGGTCATCCAGAGCGGCGTCACTAGCGGCGTCACTAGCCCTCACACTAGATAGCTTCACAGATGACGGGCACTATATTCCTCTGATGAGGTCTTCAACGAACCACTAGCCCTTACGCTAGCAGCAGTTATGGAGAAGCCTTCAAGAGCTCCCCCTCCATAGCCCACTCGCTGGTACGCTCAATCAGCAAAGTCAGCACCGCGCAACTAGCCTCACTGGTTAGTACCTTCCAGGAATGAAATCTACAGCGTTCCACCACAGCGTTCACCTAGCCCCACTGGCTACTACATTCCAGGAGTGAAGTTCACAGCGCTCACCTAGCCCAACTGGCTAGTATCTTCAAGCCAACCCAAGTACTCTTCCACTGTCTCGACTTCACTGACTACCATCGCCTGTCCCTGGTTACTCGTCACCTTCCAGCACAGCAGACTAGAAGACGGGAAACTACGATTAATGGAAGGGTCAACTGCTATTGTTTGGCACCTGGAACGTAGATGGCGCCGAGACCCTGAACTCAGTATGCTCAGGAATCTTTATATCAGTTGATTGACAGTTGAGAGGCGAGGCCAAAGAGCCAGAGCTCAACCCCCGCAAGCACAACTAGGTGAGTACACACACAAACACACACACACACACACACACACACACACACACACACACACACACACACACACACAGGGCTGTGTGTGTGTATGAGTAGGAAAACACAAACACAGTGTTTCCACAGGACTACTATGTAGTGAGGAAAGAGAGAGAGAAGGGAGAGGAGGAGGTGGTGTAGCTTAGCTGATAAGAAAAGGCTGGAGTTTTGAAGAGATGGTAAAACAGAACTGTGAAGGTTTCAGTGACTACATATCAGGCACCATAGCAACTGGAGGAAAGAAAATTATAGTAGTAGTCATATATAAGTTCCCCCACCGAAGACAGAAGACCCAGGCAGGAATATGATAGAAACAACATGGCCACCATCAATATAATAGAGAGAGAGCAGTTTCTGTGCCTAGCAGGAACGGATCCAGACTACTAATCATGGGATTTCAACCAAGGGAAGATAGATTGGGGGAACAGAGACTCACATGGTGGACCTGACACATGGAGAGCTAAGCTGCTGGACGTGGCAACAAGAAACTTTCTAAGTCAACACGTCAGGGGACCGACAAGAATGAGAGGAGAGGACGAACTAGCTTTGCTTGATCTGATATTTACCCTAAATGAGTCGGATATAAAGGAAGTTAAGTTGGAAGCCCCTTTGGAAATGAGTGATCATAGTGTATTGAGCTTTGAGTACCTTGTTGAGCTAGGAATTATTTCCCCAAAAAAAGAACTGGGAAACAAAGGGCTGGTGTACCGAAAGGGAAACTATGAGGAGATGAACAAATTCCTAAGGAATATACAATGGGACACAGAACTCAGAACCAAGTCCGTACAAGACATGATGGACTATGTCACCCAAAAGTGTCAGGAGGCTGTAAGCAGGTTTGTCCCAGCCCGACAGGAAAAAACAGAGAAGCAAAAGAAGAATCCATGGTTTAATGGGGAATGTATGAAAGCAAAGGGGCTGAACAAAAGGGCATGGAGGAACTTCCATAATAACAGAACACCTGAGAGTAGAGATATCAGAGAACCAGGAACGAGTATGTTAGTGTGAGAAGAGCAGCTGAGAATATGTATGAAAATGATATAGCTAACAAAGCCAAGACCGAATCAAAACAACTACACAGTCACATCAGGAGGAAGACAATAGTGAAGAAATATGTGATGAAACATAGGATGGATGGGGACAGGTACACAGAGAATGACAAAGAGGTGTGTGAGGAACTCAACAAAAGGTTCCAGGAGGTCTTTACAATAGAACAAGAAGAAGTCACGGCACTAGGAGAGGTGGCAGCAAACCAGGCGACCTTGGAAAGGTTCGAAATTACAAGAGATGAAGTCAAGTAGCAGCTATTGGAGCTGGACGTGAGAAAAGCTGTTGGACCGGACGGAATCTCACCATGGGCATTGAAAGAGTGTGGAGGAGCACTTTGTCACTCTCCACAGTGTATAGTAGGTCACTGGAAACAGGAGACCTACCAGAAATATGGAAGACGGCTAATGTAGTCCAAATATACAAAAAGGGTGACAGCCAAGAGGCACTGAACTACAGGCCAGTGTCCTTAACTTGTATACCAAGCAAGGTGATGGAGAAGATTGTGAGGAAAAACCACATATGGAGAGACGAGACTTGGGTTCAGCAGCAACATGGGTTCAGGGAGGGTAAATCTTGCCTACTGGCTTAATAGAATTGTACGACCAGGTGACAAAGATTAAGCAAGAAAGAGATGGCTGGGCAGACTGCATTTTCTTGGATTGTCGGAAAGTTTTTGACACAGTACCCCATAAGAGGCTGGTATATAAGCTAGAGTGACAGGCAGGAGTAACTGGTAAGGTGCTCCAGTGGATAAGGGAGAATAGAAAGCAATAGCTTTCAATAGAATACCTAAGCAATAGAAAGCAAATAGTTACAGTGATGTGTGAGACCTCAGATTGGCGTGAATTCACAAGTGGAGTCCCACAGGGCTCTCTACTCGGTCTTATCTTGTTTCTGATATACGTAAATGATCTAGAGGAGGGTTTAGACTCATTTCTCTCAATGTTTGCTGACGATGCCAAAATTATGAGAAGGATTAAGACAGAGGAGGACTACTTGTGTCTTCAAGAAGACTTAGACAAACTGAAGGAATGGTCGAACAAATGGTTGTTAGACTTTAACCCAAGCAAATGTAATGTAATGAAGGTAGGTGTAGGGAGCAGGAGGCCAGATACAAGGTATCATTTGGGTGATGAAATTCTTGAGGAGTCACAGAGAGAAAAAAAACTTGGTGGTTGAAATCACGGCAGATCTGTCCAGTTATGCCCATATCAAGAGGATAACATCAGGGGAATATGCCAGACTGACCAACATATGAACGGTATTCAGAAACTTGTTTAAGGAAAAATTTAGAACTTTTTATACCACATATGTCAGACCAATCCTGAAATATGCAGCCCCAGCATGAAGTCCATATCTAGTCAAGCATAAGACTTAACTGGAAAAGGTTCAAAGGTTTGCAACCAGACTAGAACCCGAGCTGAGAGGTATGAACTACGAGGAGAGACTACGGGAATTAAACCTCACATCGCTGGAAGACAGAAGAGTTAGGGGGGACACGATCACCACACACAAGATTCTCAAATGATTTGATAGGGGAAGATAGAGACAGGGTATTTAGCACAAGGGGCAGACGCACTAGGGGTCACAGGTGTAAATTGAGTGCCCAAATGAGCCATTGAGACGTTAGAAGGAATTTTCCAGTGTCAGAGTAGTAGACAAAAGGAATGCACTAGAAAGTGATGTGGCTGACTCCATACACAGCTTAAAGTGTAGATATGATAGAGTCCAGTAGGCTTAGGAACCTGTACATTATTTGACTGACAGTGATGGCTTCTACGTACTACGTCAGTGATGGACGTAGAATCACTGTTTACCAACGTACCTGTGGATGAAACAATCGGGATGATAGCCGACAGAGTGTATCGTGATCCGGCCTGTACTTCTCTTGACATACCAGAAAACATTCTAAGGAAACTACTCCAAGCTTGTACTAAAGAGGCACCCTTCTTGAGCCCGGATGGACACATGAATAAGCAAGTAGATGGGGTCGCCATGGGTTCTCCCCTAGGTGTCCTGTTTGCAAACTTCTACATGGGTACCATCGAGCAAAAAGTCTTAGTCGACATGAACTTGAAACCGGCCATATACTGCAGGTATGTTGACAACATTTTTACACAGGTACCTGATGTCAGACATCTGCAGGAGCTGAAGGAGGCATTTGAGCAGAATTCTGTGTTGCGTTTCACTTACGAGATGGAGAAGGATGGGAAGCTGCCCTTTCTAGATGTAACAGTCATGGAAAGGAGCGGAGGTTTCCACACTGCAGTCTACACTAAGGAAACAAACATAGGAATGTGCCTAAATGCCAACAGTAACTGCCCAGACAGGTACAAGAGGAGTGTTGTTAACGCTTATGTCGACCGTGCTCTCAGCCACTGCTCAGGATGGAAGCAAGTCGATGAAGAACTCTGTAGGGTAAGGCAGGTCCTAGTCAACAACGGCTTCTCTAATGGTTTCGTTGAAGACATCATAAGAAGGAAGGTGAAACGCCATGCGATCTCTGAGGAGACAATTACAACTAACACAACACCTATTCCCCCTATTAGACTATTTTACAGGAACTTCTTTTCCACAGCTCATAAAACGGAGGAAAGGGTCCTGAAAGATATTGTAATAGAAACGTTATCCCTACAGACAAAAATCAGAAGAGACAACTGACGATTTACTATAAAACCAAAAAACGGCCAGCCTACTCATGAGAAACTTTCCAGACACAAAGCAGAACGCTTTAAAAGAGACCAACGTCGTCTATGCCTTCAAATGCTCACTTGGAGACTGTAAGCCTCAAAAAACCCAGTATATAGGCAAGACAACAACATCTCTTTCCAGGCGATTAACGATGGATAAGCAACAGGGCTCCATTAAGGAACATATAATCTCTTCCCACAACCAGACCATCACCAGAGAAATCTTAGCAAACAACACAGAAATCATCGATAGATACAGCGATAGCAGGCGGCTTGACATCTGCGAGGCACTACACATCAAGAAGTCAACACCAGCAATCAACAGCCAATTAATGCACAACTATATTCTACCCACTTCAAGACTCCACTCCAATATAGAAGCATCAAGAAATATGGGCCAATAGGCCCTCTGCAGTTACTTCCATTCTTACCTTCAATACCCATTGTTTCATGTTCCATCCTGTGTTCAAAGTTTTGTTCACCTCATCTATAACTGTTGTAACATATCACCTCACCCAAAATGCGGGTATAAAATGAAAAATGAAAGCTGTTTAAATCATTGCATAGTAAGAACTCTGTTTAGTGTGTGCAGGTTATAGTTGTGTGTGTGTGTAAACTAAAAGTGTTTTAAAATGTAATAAGTTATTACGAAACACGTTCAAGTGTCGCGTCAGACAAGAAATAAAAATGAATTTGGAGAATTGATTTTTCAATTACCATCAACAGTGAAACGAAACATAAGAATTATCGAGAAAATTCGTGTTAGAATTATTAATCTTACTTTTTCGGTCATATTTAATATATATATATATATATATATATATATATATATATATATATATATATATATATATATATATATATATATATATATATATATATATATATATATATATACATATATACATATATATATATATATATATATATATATATATATATATATATATATATATATATATATATATATATATATATATATATATATACATATATATACATATATATATATATATATATATATATATATATATATATATATATATATATATATATATATATATATATATATATATATATGTCGTACCTAGTAGCCAGAACTCACTTCTCAGCCTACTATGCAAGGCCCGATTTGCCTAATAAGCCAAGTTTTCATGAATTAATGTTTTTTTGTCTACCTAACCTACCTAACCTAACCTAACCTAGCTTTTTTTGGCTACCTAACCTAACCTTACCTATATATATAGGTTAGGTTAGGTTAGGTAGGGTTGGTTAGGTTCGGTCATATATCTACGTTAATTTTAACTCCAATAAAAAAAATTGACCTCATACATAGTGAAAAGGGTAGCTTTATCATTTCATAAGAAAAAAATTATAGTAAATATATTAATTCAGGAAAACTTGGCTTATTAGGCAAATCGGGCCTTGAATAGTAGGCTGAGAAGTGAGTTCTGGCTACTAGGTACGACATATATATATATATATATATATATATATATATATATATATATATATATACTGACTAGAGAAAGAGAGAGAGGATACAGGCCAGCACCTGGAACCTGACCAACCCATCTCTAGGGAAAGGATTACCAGAAACAGGAATGGTCAAAGAGGATTAAGCGGTCAGAGAATAAGGATGAAAGATTAAAGAAAAGCCTCATGAACACATAATAAATGAACATAAAATTGTAATGAGACATTGTAAGCCTCCCTTTCAGAGTTTTTTCTTAAACTGTTGTGTAATGTTGTAACTTAAAACAGGGTCAAGTTTGTACATACCAGTACTAACATTGAGAAGATTTGGACAATGACTAATTAGGGCAGACTCAATTAAATTCCGCTCCACAAAGCCACAGCAATTGGCAATGCTTTTCGCCCCATCCCAATTACTAGTGTGATCACACAAACTTGTATGTAAATACAAAGCATTGCACGTTTGGGCAGTTCTTATACTATAAGCATGTTGGGACATACGTAATTGTAAGGATTTTCCTGTTTGTCCAAGGTACACAGACTCACAATCATTGCAGGGATTCGAATACACACAATCGCTGTACCAGGGGAGTTTTTTATTAAATTAGACTTGATCGTATTACTAGTGAACACTAAATTGATACTAAGGTTCGTAAAAACTGGGGAAAGTTTCTCAAAATCCCATCGCATAAGGTACCACCAATGAGTTTCTATTTTCTGGTTTCGCTTTGGAGACATTATTATAAAACGTACGTTTAGCTTTCCCAAATGAACAATCCAAAAACATCTTAGGGTACTGTAAACGCTTCCCAATTTCATATATTTTAGCTATCTCTTCATCAAAAAACTCAGGGCTGCATACCCTCAAAGCTCGAAGAAACATTCCTGTAAATACTGCCTGTTTAACTTTACTATGATGATTCGAATAATAATGAACAAACGACCCCACGTTGGTAGGTTTTCTATACACATTAAATTTGAACCTTCTTTTGACTCCATGAATCATAATGTCCAAAAACGGAAGAGTACCATTCTCCTCATTTTAACATATGAATTTTATTGAAGGTACCAAAGAATTAAGTTCATTAAGAAAAACAATTTGGTCGTGGTCATTCGGCCATAAGCACAAAACATCGTCGACATACCTAAACCAGACTACATTAGAGGGAATAATCCTGGATAAGATTTTTGTTTCGAAGAACTCCATATACAAATTGTTCAAAACTGGGGAAAGGGGATTGCCCATTGCCATTCCAAATGTTTGTTTGAAAAATTTTCCATTGAAACTGAAATAATTGTCTTTTATACATAATTTGATAAGTTCCAACACATTATTGGTCTGCAAGCCCAAATTATATTTAGGCAGTTCCTCACGCAGGTATTCCAACAAATCCTCAACAGGTACTTTAGTGAATAAAGCAGTCACATCAAAACTTACAAGTTTAAAATCAAAATTCAAATTTAGTGTGGATAGCTTATTAATTAAGTCTACATTGTTAGTTAAGTGCGAGTTAGAAATAGTACCAACGATAGGGGACAAAACTTTAACCAACCACTTAGAAAGTTTGTAAGCCGCTGAACCAACTGAACTAATAATCGGTCTAACTGGATTATGAGGTTTATGGGTTTTTATAAGACCATACATATAAGGTAGAGAGGGAGATCGACTTGTTAGCCTAGAAATCAACTCTTTATCGCCTTTGCACAAAGTTTTGAGAGTTTTGTTAAAATGTGCGATCACTTTTTCAGTAGGATCTCTGTTAACCAATAGGTAAGTATCCCTGTCTTCCAAAAGTAACTCCATTTTGGAAGATAGGGATACTCAATTGTCATGTGCCTGACACTCTCAATTGTGTATAACAAATTACTGGTAAAATTTAAATTGCCAAAAATTTGGAAGATGGATTATGTAATTCCCAACAACCAAGAAGGCAGACAGACAGGAGGCACTGAACAAAAAGCCAGTTTGCCGAACTTGCATACCATCCAAGGTGATGGAGAAGAGTGTGTGAAAAAAACTAGTAGCACATCTGGAGCGAAAGAGCTTTGTAACTCATCATCAGCATGGGTTCAGGGATGCCAAGTCTTCCCTTCCCTCAATTCTATTATCAGGCAAGAATGAGACGGGTGGGCAGACTCCATATTTTTGGATTGTCAGAAAGCCCTTGACACAGTACCCCATAGGAGATTACTGTACAAGATGTAGATGCAATTAGGAGTAAAAGAGAAGGTACTTTTCTTTTACCTAAGCAACAGACGACAGCGAGTCTCTGTGAATGGTGAGGTCTCAGAGAGGCGAGGTGTCACCAGTGAAGTCTCGCAGGGTTCAGTCTTTGGACCTATCCTGTTTCTGATTGTTACGAACCCAAGTGAATCGTCAGAGCGACGTCAACGCCATCTGTGAGTCAGCTCCCGAAACTCCCACAACATGGACAACGCCATCTTGTGATGACAGGAATATACCGGCGAGAGGCGCTAGATTTCTGTCCTAGTCGGCTCGTGAGGTAGCTGGTGACTTCTAGTGAGGTGGTGTTTAGAAAAGCAGCGCCATCTGTCATAAGCGGAGTTGGATGTATGTGTCTAAGCTAGTAAGTGATGTTTCCTAGTGGTCCCATGTAGTGTCCCAGTTAACTGATGACGTGTCTGTATTCACAGAGTCAACGTAGGGCTGCTGTGATACAAGGAGAGGCAGTCTACCCAGGGCAGCCAAGGTCTCTACACCAGTCTGCTTTAAGGAAGCAGTGAGTCACCGCCGGAAGAGAACTGTAAAGTGTTCCACTGTCTGCCTGTGGAGTGGCAGTGACGGGATTTGCCGTACCCGGGGCTGGCTACTAGAAGAGACAACTGACTGAGGTGCCGAAGAGGAGAATAACCAGCGAGTTGTACGAATCTCCTGCCTAGTATCTGCAAGTGAAGTGGCCCAGCAGCGCGAGGCTGATTGGTACCTGCCAGCAACAGGCTGGACTGTGGTTGTGGGCCTTCACGAAGAGGCACTTAGTGCCTCCCTAGTAACTTAGGAAGCCGGTCGGCTAAGCAGACAGCACGCTGGACTGTGATCCTGTGGTCCCGGGTTCGATCCCGGGCGCCGGCGAGAAACAGTAGGCAGAGTTTATTTCACCCTATGCCCCTGTTACCTAGCAGTAAATAGGTACCTGGGTGTTAGTCAGCTGTCATGGGCTGCTTCCTGGGGGTGAAGGCCTGGTCAAAGACCGGGCCGCGGGGGCACTAAAGCCCCGAAATCATCTCAAGAAAACCTCAAGAAGTGGAATTGTGGGTTGGCTGGCCCGTGGCCAGGGTAGACTCATTGTTGTTTCCCGGTACTTACTGAGAGTAGTACCACGGATGAGGAAACACGGTACAAGACTGCATCGATTGAGCTTCGCCGAGTGTTGAGTGTCTTCTGAGAGAGACGTTGGTGTACATATAGTGTAGTAATACTTCCTTTTAAGAGTTATATATATATATATATATATTGGTGTATACTGGCAGCAGGTTTTCTTTCAAACATGTTTCATTGAATATGACCGCATATTCTGTATTTATTATTTTTTTTTGGTTTAGGGCTTCTATCCCTCTAACTATTTTCTTAGCATCAGGGCTTAATTGGAATAGGAGTTCTCCAAAACTCATTTTCGTACTTTTAAGGTGAAGAAAAGAAGTGATTTACTATAGAGTGTATTACACTTATTTGTATAATTTGCACGACGTTTCGAACCTCCATGGTTCATTCTCAAGTGAACAGATCTTACAATACTAGTTGATTTTATAACCGCATTAGGTCAGGTGATAATACAATGAAGGTGAAAAACATGGGGGGATACATAAGGGATAAACATAGGGGCTGCAGAAGGCTTATTGGCCCATACGAGGCATCTCCTATCCAAACACAAAGATTAATCCAGTGTAATTGGCCTGTTATGTTGGACATTGTCTTCTGTGTTGGCATCGATATGTTCTTGTCTTGTCCTTACTCTCATGGTGGGTAGAGTAAATAGTTCCGTGATTTGGGTGTTCATGGTTGGTCGCTCTATTCTTATGTGAATTGCCTCAAGAATTTGTAATCTTCTTGAATCTTGGGTTTTGTCTATTATGCAAGTATTCTTGTTCAACATTTCTCTTGTTAGAGTAATGTCATGGGCTTGTCTCATGTGATTCCTAGGGGCACCAGATTGAAGATGGCATGTCAAACGCCTCGTCAGCTTGGTCGACGTCATACCTATGTACTTACATTGAAGGTTACATCCTTCGTGGGGGCAAGTGTACATGTATACAACGCTTGACTGCTGTAGAGGGTTCTCCGTCGGCTTCGGGCTGTTTTTGATAAGGAGTTCGGAAGTCTTCTTGGTTTTGTAGAATATTATCAGGTTTATGTTTTGGTTAGGAGTAGTGCTTTTTACTCCTTTACGGATTATTTCTTTCATTATTCTTTCCTCTTTTATATGTTCACTGTGCATGGTTGATTTGTAATATAATTTTATTGGGGGTGTTGTGGTTTCTGTTCTAGGTTCTGAATTATACCAACGGTCCAAGTGTCTTCTTATAGCAGCGTTTATTTCCGCGTTGCTATATCCGTTGTTCACCAATACCTGAGTTACTCTTTCAAACTCTCTACTCACGTTGCTCCATTCAGAGCAGTGGGTAAGCGCTCGACGAATATAAGCATTGAGAACACTGGCTTTGTATCTTTGGGGGCACTCACTTCTACCGTTCAGGCATAATCCTATGTTGGTGGGCTTGGTATATACGTTGGTGCTTAAAGAGGTTCCTGTTTTTGTTATTAGTACATCCAAGAATGGCAGACTGTTATTTTCACTATTTTCATGTGTAAATCGGAGTACTGCCTCTCTCTCTAGGTGTCTTTTTAGGTCAATTAGTTCATCTGAGTCTTTTACTATTACGAATATGTCATCTACATAACGGCAGTATACAGTTGGTTTTTGTCTGCTACTGAAGACCCTATCTTCGATGGTTCCCATATAAAAATTAGCAAATAAAACTCCTAAGGGGAGCCCATTGCTACTCCGTCTATTTGTAAATACATGTCTCCTTGTGGACTGATGAAAGGGGCTTCCTTTGTACATGCTTCGAGAAGACTTTTCAAGTGTGGCTCAGGTATGTCTAATTTGGGGGTGCTCTCGTCTCTGTATACTCTGTCCAGTATCATTCCTATGGTTGTGTCGACTGGGACGTTGGTAAAAAGGGATTCAACGTCCAGGGAAGCGATGATTCCATCGGGCTGGGTAGATTTGATCAATTCTAGGAAATCTGCTGATGATTGTAGACTAAACTTACTTGGAGTGTATGGAGTTAGGAGTTCATTAAGTTTCTTTGCCAGGTGATAAGTTGGGGTTGGTATTTGGCTGATTATAGGGCGTAGTGGGTTACCTGGTTTATGCGTCTTAACATTGCCGTAGGCATATCCTAAGCCATAGTCGCCTTGAAGTTTATTGAAATGCACACTACCTTTCTTTGCGTTGATTGCTGTAATTGTTTTGTTTACTTTCCGCTTAAGGTCTTCTACGGGGTTCCTCGTGATTCGTTGAAATTTGGAGTCGTCACTTAGGATGTCGCTAATTTTGTTCATGTATTCATGGGTAGGAATCAATACATATGCTGCTGTTTTGTCGGCTTTTCTTATTGTTACGTCTTTCAGATTTTTTAGTTGTTTCGCTGCTTCTTTGAGTCGTGGGGTTAAGATTGTAGATGAATATGTTCCTCGTTTTTTCCCTGCTTCTGCAAGTAGTTCAGCTTGAAGTGTGTCCGTGGTGATGACTTTTTTGTTGTCTTCTAGCTTATGGATATCGTCCAGAAGCATTTCGATTTCCAGGCGTTTTTGATGCATCTTTGGTTTAGATATGAATTGACAATTTAGACCAAGATTTAAGAGGTCTCGTTGGTCCTGGGTAAGATCATAAGAAGTCAGGTTAAAGTAGCCATCTTTAGGACGAGGGATTTTTACCATTCTCCTTAAAATGAGGAGAATGGTACTCTTCCGTTTTTGGACATTATGATTCATGGAGTCAAAAGAAGGTTCAAATTTAATGTGTATAGAAAACCTACCAACGTGGGGTCGTTTGTTCATTATTATTCGAATCATCATAGTAAAGTTAAACAGGCAGTATTTACAGGAATGTTTCTTCGAGCTTTGAGGGTATGCAGCCCTGAGTTTTTTGATGAAGAGATAGCTAAAATATATGAAATTGGGAAGCGTTTACAGTACTCTAAGATGTTTTTGGATTGTTCATTTGGGAAAGCTAAACATACGTTTTATAATAATGTCTCCAAAGCGAAACCAGAAAATAGAAACTCATTGGTGGTACCTTATGCGATGGGATTTTGAGAAACTTTCCCCAGTTTTTACGAACCTTAGTATCAATTTAGTGTTCACTAGTAATACGATCAAGTCTAATTTAATAAAAAACTCCCCTGGTACAGCGATTGTGTGTATTCGAATCCCTGCAATGATTGTGAGTCTGTGTACCTTGGACAAACAGGAAAATCCTTACAATTACGTATGTCCCAACATGCTTATAGTATAAGAACTGCCCAAACGTGCAATGCTTTGTATTTACATACAAGTTTGTGTGAAACCCAAGATTCAAGAAGATTACAAATTCTTGAGGCAATTCACATAAGAATAGAGCGACCTACCATGAACACCCAAATCACGGAACTATTTACTCTACCCACCATGAGAGTAAGGAAAAGACAAGAACATATCGATGCCAACACAGAAGACAATGTCCAACATAACAGGCCAATTACACTGGATTAATCTTTGTGTTTGGATAGGAGATGCCTCGTATGGGCCAATAAGCCTTCTGCAGCCCCTATGTTTATCCCTTATGTATCCCCCCATGTTTTTCACCTTCATTGTATTATCACCTGACCTAATGCGGTTATAAAATCAACTAGTATTGTAAGATCTGTTCACTTGAGAATGAACCATGGAGGTTCGAAACGTCGTGCAAATTATACAAATAAGTGTAATACACTCTATAGTAAATCACTTCTTTTCTTCACCTTAAAAGTACGAAAATGAGTTTTGGAGAACTCCTATTCCAATTAAGCCCTGATGCTAAGAAAATAGTTAGAGGGATAGAAGCCCTAAACCAAAAAAAAATAATAAATACAGAATATGCGGTCATATTCAATGAAACATATATATATATATGTCGTACCTAATAGCCAGAACGCACTTCTCAGCCTACTATTCAAGGCCCGATTTGCCTAATAAGCCAAGTTTTCATGAATTAATGTTTTTTCGTCTACCTAACCTACCTAACCTAACCTAACCTAGCTTTTTTTGGCTACCTAACCTAACCTTACCTATAAATATAGGTTAGGTTAGGTTAGGTAGGGTTGGTTAGGTTCGGTCATATATCTACGTTAATTTTAACTCCAATAAAAAAAAATTGACCTCATACATAGAGAAAAGGGTTGCTTTATCATTTCATAAGAAAAAAATTATAGTAAATATATTAATTCAGGAAAACTTGGCTTATTAGGCAAATCGGGCCTTGAATAGTAGGCTGAGAAGTGAGTTCTGGCTACTAGGTACGACATATATATATATATATATATATATATATATATATATATATATATATATATGGTGATGGGAAAATAATTATATATGGATAAAGTGATGAACTGTTGTATTTAATGTACCTCCCCCTTTTATTTTACTTGCATTACTGAGCTCACCCCCTTGAAAGCCTCTACTAACTTGGGGCCGGATACCAAAACTTTCGTACCACCAAAAAAGAACCCGGTTGCGACCCATTGAGGCCGTAACACTGATACATGTAAATGATCTCCCAGATGGAATAGACTCGTTCCACACAATGTTTGCTGAGTATTAAAAAATTCTGAGGAGGATTAAGACCAATGAAGATGACAAGAGGCTACAAGATGACCTAGACAAACTAAAGGAATGGTCCTGCAAATGGCTACTAAAGTTCAACCAAAGTAAATGTAAGGCAATGCAACTGGGCTAAGAGAATAGGAGACCAGACACATGATACCGAAAGCGAGACGAAATCCTTCATAAAAACGGTTATCTAGGAGTTAATATTATGCTAAACCTGTCTCCTGAAGCCCACATCCATAGAATATCATCATTTGCATATGCGAGCCAGACCAACATCAAAACTGCCTTTAGAAACTTGCGTAAGGAATCACTTAGAACCTAGTATATCACATATGTCAGACCAATCCTGGAGTATGTAGCCCCATGTGATGCACAAGGTGTAGGTAGAGAAGGTTCCGAAGTATGCTGCTAAACTACTTCCAGTATTAAGGAGCACGAGTTACGAGAAAAGGCTGCATGAATTGCTTTTCACCACGCTGGAAGACTAAGGAGCTCGGGAAGACAAGATCGCCACATACAAAGTTCTCCGGGGAATTGACAGGGTAGACAAGGATGGATTAACACCGGTGGTACTCACAGAAGGGGTCACAGGTTGAATTTGAGTATCCAAATGAGCCACAGAGACTTTTGAAAGAACTTGTTCAGTGTCAGAGTAGTTAATGAATAGAATGCATTAGGAAGTGATGTGATGGAGTCTGACTTCATATAGGTACAAATGTAGATAAGATAGAACACAATAAGCTCAGGAACCTGAACTCCAGTTGATTAGCAGTTGAAAGGCGGGCCCAAGGAGCCGAAGCTAAACCTCACAAACACAATTAGGTGAGTATACACACTTACTTTACTTACGTGGCCAGTTGCTGGAAGAAGACAAATTTGTACCAATTTTCATGACGAGATGGGGAAGCAGAACTTAACTAAAGACCTGTATCACTGATAAGTCTCCCCCTACAAAGTCCATGAATGAATAATCAGGTTAAGACTGGTTACATTCTTAAAGATAATTAGGTAAATAAACAAAACACCAACATGGGTTCTGGGAAGGGAAATCATATCTAACAAAGTTTCTGGAATTCTATAATAAAGTAACAAGAATAAGGCAAGTCGAGGAAGGAAGGATTGCATATTTATGTCATGCCAAAAAGCCTTTGATACAATACCACACAGGAGACGAATATACAAACTCGAGAGACAGACATTGTTAAGAGATAAAGCCCTAACATAGATAAGGAATTAACTATCAGGCAGGAGACAGTGAGTTGGCGAGAAGTCAGAATGGCGAGCAGTAAAGATTGAAATTCCTCAAGGATTGGTTCTTGGACAAGTTCAATTTCTAATATACATAACAGACGTCTACAGGAGTTGAGTCTCTTATGTCGACGTTCGCGGATGACGCATTATAAATGTGACGAGTTGTGACAAATGATGACTGTAGGATACTCCAACAGGACTTGAACAAGTTGAGGAGATGGTCGGAGAAATGGGTACTGGAGATCAACACAATGCAGGTGTAAAATAATGGAAATGGCACAAAGTGACAGGAGGCCACAGGGACCGTACAAAGTGGAGGAAAACTACCAACTTTTGATGACTCGAGAAGGAGACCTGGGAGTGGATACAATACCAAATCTAACTCCTGAGGCACATAAAATAGGATAACGACAGCAGCGTACTCTACGCTTGCAAAAGTTAGAACATCATTCAGGAACCTATATGTGGAAGCATTTAGAACACTTTACACTTCCTTCATGAGACCAGCATTAGAGTATTCCGCCCTATCATGCCCTCACCTAAAGAAACATAAAGAAATTAGAAAAGGTTCAAAAGTTTGCGATGAGGCTCGTCTCAGAATTGTGAGGTAAGGGGGTATGAAGGACTGAAGGAACTGCACCTCACGACGCAAGAATAAAGGAAGGATTGGGGAGATATGCTAGAAACATATAACATGCTTAAGGGGATTGAGAATGTGGAAATAGACGAAATGTTCACACTGAATACCAACAAAACAAGGGGGAATGGGTGGAAGCTCAAAACTCAGATGAGCCATAGAGGTGTTAAAATGTTTTCATTTAGCAAAAGGAGTTGTGGGAAAATGGAATGAACTAAAGGAGCAAGTTGTGGAAGCATCATTTATTCATAATTTTAAACACTCATATAATAGGGAAAGAGGACAGGAGTCATTGCTTTAAACTACCTGCGGCAAGAAATGCGGGGTCCAGGAGCCGAGGCTAGATCTTGCAGGCACAAATAGTTTAGTACAAATAGATTAGAACACAAACGCATGTAAAAATACATACTCACACACAGGGAGGAATGGGATGCAGACATATAAAATAGTTATGAGGATTGACAAGGTGGAAATACAGAAAATGTTTACTATGAATGCTAATAGAACAAGGGGGAGGGGGCATGGATGGAAGCTTGAGACTCAACAGTGTCATAGAGATGTTAGAACATTTTCTTCTAGCATAACAGTAGTGAGTAAACCTAAAGAAGCAGGTTGTAGAGGCCAACTCAGTTCACAACTGTAAAAGCAGGTATAATAGGAAACAGTTCAGGTGTCATTGTAATAGACAACCAACTGCTAGAAAAATGGGGTCCAAGAGCTAGATCTCGATCCTGCAGGTACAAATAGGCGAGTACACACACACACACTCTGGCTGACTAGACAGCACACTTGACGAGTGATCCTGTGGTCCCGGGTTCGATTCCCGGCGCCAGCGAGAAACAATGGGCTGAGTTTCTTTCACCCTGATGCTCCTGTTACCTAGCAGTAAATAGGCGCCTGGGAGTTAGTCAGCTGTCACGGGCTGCTTCCTGTGTGTGTGTGTGTGTGTGTGTGTGTGTGTGTGTGTGTGTGTGTGTGTGGTGCGGAAAAAAAATAGTTAGTAATAGTTGAGAGGCGGGCCGAAAGAGCAGAGCTCAACCCCCCCGCAAGCACATCTAGGTGAATACACACGCACTGTGTACGTGTGTGTTAGGGGGGCCGTGGCTTAATGGGCAGCGCTTGGGACTCGTAATCCCATGGTCCGGGTTCGATCCCGGCAGCCAGCAGAAACAGTTAGGCAGAGTTTCCTTCACCCTGACGCGCCTGTTACCTAGCAGTAAATAGTGTATTCACCTAGTTGTGCATGCGGGGGTTGAGCTCTGATCTTTCGGCCCGCATCTCAACTGTCAATCAATCAACTGTTAGTAACTACTATGTCTTTTTTGTCTCCCCCCCCCCCCCACACACAGTGGGGAGCCGGTGGCCGAGCGGATAGCACGCTGATCACGTGATCCTGTGGTCCCGGGTTCGATCCAAGGCGCCGGCGAGAAACGATGGGCAAAGTTTCTTTCACCCTATGCCCCTGTTACCTAGCAGTAAGAGGGTTGTCACCCTTAAGGGTGACAAGCACCGTCCCCACCTCACACAGGGAACACTGGGTAGCAAAAGCAAAAACTTGGCCTTCAACTAAAACTCAAAAGGTAATTCAATATCCCCGGCAAAACGGGAAGCCATTCACCTACCAAGTCTGAGCGCACTACGGGAAGGGAACTATTAGGGGAAAGCGGCAAACATTGATTGGCACACCAGGAGCCCACCACGGCTAAGGGCACACCAGGAGTCCACCACGGCTGAGGGCACACCAGGAGTCCACCACGGCTGAGGGCACACCAGGAGTCCACCACGGCTGAGGGCACACCAGGAGTCCACCACGGCTGAGGGCACACCAGGAGCCCACCACGGCTGAGGGCACACCAGGAGCCCACCACGGCTAAGGGCACACCAGGAGCCCACCACGGCTAAGGGCACACCAGGAGTCCACCACGGCTGAGGGCACACCAGGAGCCCACCACGGCTGAGGGCACACCAGGAGCCAATCACGGCTAAGGGTACACCAGGAGCCCACCACGGCTAAGGGCACACCAGGAGTCCACCACGGCTGAGGGCACACCAGGAGCCCACCACGGCTAAGGGCACACCAGGAGCCCACCACGGCTGAGGGCACATCAGGAGTCCACCACGGCTGAGGGCACACCAGGAGCCCACCACGGCTGAGGGCACACCAGGAGTCCACCACGGCTGAGGGCACACCAGGAGCCCACCACGGCTAAGGGCACACCAGGAGCCCACCACGGCTAAGGGCACACCAGGAGCCCACCACGGCTGAGGGCACATCAGGAGCCCACCACGGCTGAGGGCACACCAGGAGTCCACCACGGCTGAGGGCACACCAGTAGTAGGGAGTACAGTCCACAGAACATTTTTTTTTTTTTCAGGCGAGAGGACCCCTGTGGACTGTACAGTCCACAGAACATTTTTTTTTTTCAGGCCAGAGAACCCCTGTGAGGTGTAAGCGCCACAGGTAATTTTTTTTTTCTGGGAAATATCGTGTCTGTGAGCCAGGGTTTTCAGGTAAAATTTATGTCTGAGATTTTAGAAGTTAGTTAAGGTCTTATGGGAGAAATAGCAATCTGTCGCCTCACCTGTGTTTACTTTAGACATCAGCCAGACGCGGCCTTCAGGTCACCTCGGTAATCGTATCTTATCTTCTCCATAATAATATCTGGACCGTCCCTCTCTCTCTCTCTCTCTCTCCTCCTATTTCCTTACAGCTATTTTCAGAGTTTCAAATAATCATAGAAGTTTATTTATATGTTTATGACCGAATTTGTAAAAGGACCATTTTCAGAGAATATTGTCTTAGATGTTTTGTTAATGAAAACAGACAACTTATCCATAACATTTAGTTTTATATCCATTTACGGCTATTTCACCTGTAAAGACCAAAATTCGTCAGAGACAGTTTTAAGCTCATATTTCATCAGAGTCCAATTATCAACAGAAATTCGCCAGAGTCTACTTTGAGAGCAAAATTAGTCAGAGACAGTTTTAAGCTCATATTTCATCAGAGTCCAATTATCAACAGAAATTCGCCAGAGTCTACTTTGAGAGCAAAATTCGTCAGAGACAGTTTTAAGCTCATATTTCATCAGAGTCCAATTATCAACAGAAATTCTCCAGAGTATACTTTGAGAGCAAAATTAGTCAGAGACAGTTTTTAGCTCATATTTCATCAGAGACCATTTTATACCTAAAAATGAACAGAGTCCAGTTTGTGAGCAAAATTAGTCAGAGACAGTTTTAAGCTCATATTTCATCAGTGTCCTGTAATCCGTGAAAATTCATCAGAGTCCAGTTCTTGATCGAAATTCATCAGAGTCCAGTTTTCTAGCAAAATTCGTCAGAGTCTACTTTGAGAGCAAAATTAGTCAGAGACAGTTTTAAGCTCAAATTTCATCAGAGTCCAGTTCATGATCGAAATTAATCAGAGTCCAATTAAAGACCCAAATTTGACAGAGACCACATTTTCGCTACTAGCAGTCCAATCCCCCTGAAATTTTAAACAGTCATATTTCAGACGTAGTAAATAAGATCAAGTCAGTTACTGAGCTCCAGCTCTTGTCCCCCTGTATTTGCATACTTTCTCTATATTCAGCTGTATTCTTCACATTTTTTCCATGTTTTCTGTGTTCATTCCATGTTCTATAAATGTTCACAGCATGCTCAGTTCAAATTTTTTCTACCATTTTCCCCCGTATGTTCACTATGTTCTTTGTCATATTTTCATGTGCATCATATGTTCTCTGTATAACTTTTATACTCAATATTCATGTTCTCAATGTTCTTAGCTTGTTCTTCACATGTTCAGTGTTCATTCTTTGTATTCCCTATGTTCCTTATCATGTCTTCATATTCTCTATAAGTTCATATTCCCTGCATGTTCACTCTATTCATCAACTTTTTCTTACATGTTTTCTGTGTTCACCGTATGTTCACTGTGTTCATTCCCCTACATAACCTCAATTTTTTATGTTCTTTGTTTCTTTAAACAAATTTGTTTCTTCCATTCACTAACTAGTTCTTTGTCAAATAATATTATACTGCAATTCAGTTCCCTCAACAATTTTTGTCTCCCAGTTTTTATTTGCAAAACTATGTCAAAGTAATTCTCGTAGTCAACTTAATAGTTCTACCAACCCCGTTCTTAAACAAATCTACACTTTATTCAGTTCCAAATTTACAAAGACAAACCTTTCTTGTAACTTCATAACTAAAAATCTTTCGCCAATCAACTAAAACATAGTCGCTTTCCTCTTTTCTCAACTAAACTTATTATCCATTCAACCAAAAAATAGTCAAAGGAATCTTTCCAACACTGTTCATAACTAAACTTATTCCCTAGTCATCAGAAAATAACCATGTTCTTCATGTTTCATTGTCATTTCATAACTAAAATTATCCATCAATCAACAGAAATAGTCTTGTTCATCATTTTGTAACAACCATTATGTTTTCGTCAAAGTAAGAAAAAATAACCAAAGATATCTTTCATCGCTGTTCTTAACTAACATTTATACTTTGGGGAGCACAAAAATAGTCTCCCTCGTCATGTTTTGTCTTTTTCCTTAACTAAAAGTATTCATCAGTCAGCTAAAAAATAGTTACTTCATCATATTTCCTTGTCATTTCGTAACTAAAATTACATGTCGCTAAGTAAGAAAAATAGTCAAATGTAACTTTTTCAGCACTTTCGTAAAAATTATATGTCGTTAAGTAAGAAAAATAGTCAAAGGTGCTCTCCGTGACACCAAAGTTACTCTTCGAGAAATCAAAGACACTCTCAAACACTCAAAAATTTACTCGCATCCTCAAAGTTATTCTCAGAGTCATCAAAAAGTTAATCTCAGTCATCAAAATGCTATTCTCTAAGTAGCCTTTCATTCATCAGAGAAACATTCTAAGACATCTTCGTTCATTAAAGTTAATCTCAGAGGCATAAAAGTTATTCTCAGAGTCATCAAAAAGTTAATCTCAGTCATCAAAATGCTATTCTCTAAGTAACCTTTCATTCATCAGAGAAACTTTCTAAGACATCTTCGTTCATTAAAGTTAATCTCAGAGGCATAAAAGTTATTCTCAGAGCTTTCAAACTTGTTCTCGATTCCATCAAAAAGTATTTTCTCGTTCATCAAAGTTAATCTCAGAGTTAACAAAGGTAATCTCTAACTCACTTTCGTTCAACATATTAATTCGCTAAGTCCTCAAAGTTATACTCTAAGACAACAAAGTCTTTCTCAGAGCTATCAAACTTGTTCTCAAAGTCATCAAAGTTATTCACAGAGTCATCAAAGTTAATCTTAGACATCATTTTTCATCAAAGATATTCTCTCTAAACCATCAATGTTCTTCTCTAAGACATAAAAGTTATTCTCAGAGTCACCTTCGTTCTGCAGAGAAACTTTCCAAAACATCTTTGTTCATCAAAGTTATTCTTGGAGTCATCAAAAGGTATTCTCTAACTCACTTTTGGTCATTAAAGTTAATTTCTATGTTATAAAAGTTTGTCTCAGAGACATCTAAAGTTAATCTTAGAGTTATCAAATGTAATCTCTAACTCACTTTTGTTCATCAAAGTTGATCTCAGAGTTAACAAAGGTAATCTCTAACTCACTCTCGTTCATCAAAGTTGTTTCAAAGACATCAAAGTTAATCTCAGAGTTATCCAAAGATATTCTCATGTCCACAAAAGTTATTCCAAGAGACGTCAAAGTTAATCTCAGACATCTTCGTTCATAAAAGTTATTCTCAGAGACATCTAAAGTTATTCTCTAAGACATCAAAGTTATTCTAAGAGCTATCAAAAGTTATTCTCAGTCATGATATGTTATTCTCTAAGTAACCTTCCATTCATCAAAGACATTCTCTAAGTCCTGAAAGTTATTCTCTAAGACACAGCAAAGTTATTCTCAGAGTCATCAAAGTTATTCTCTATGTCATCAAAAAGTTATTCTCTGAGCTAACAAAATACTACTCATGTTCTCAGAAGTCATTCTCAAACTCATCAAAGTTATTCTCAGAGTCATCAAAAGTTGTTCTCTAAGACATCAATGTTGTTAACTACGACATCAAAGATGTTCTGTAAATCATAAAAGTTAATCTTAACTCACCTTCGTTCATTAGAGAAACTTTCCAATCCATATTCGTTGACCAGAGTTATTCTCAGAGTCATCAAAGCGATCTCTAATTCATCTTCGTTCTCCAAAAAGTTGTTCTCTAAGACACCTTCATTCATCAAAGAAACTCTCCTTCTTCCATCATGTTATTCTTTAAGACATCTTCAGTCATAAAATTTTCTCTCCAAAATGTAACTAGTTCAGCTTTTCATACCAAACCTGCACTTGTTAAAATATATTTATTAGTCGCTTTACCCTAAAACTGTTCTCTGAACTACACTGTTCAAACCTACGTAACCTATCCTCTCCACCCAATGTTACTTACCTAACTTAACCTGCATAACCTAACTTTACCTATCTTACCTTACCTTACCTATCTTACCTAACCTAACCTAACTTTACCTATCTTACCTTACCTATCTTACCTAACCTAACTTATCCTGCTTAACCTAACTTACCTTACCTTACCTATCTTACCTAACTTACATAATTTAACCTAACTTAACCTGCCTAACCTAACTTTACCTACCCTAACTTAACTTACCTACATTACCTAACTTAACTTAACCTGCTTAACCTAACTTACCTACATTACCTAACTTAACCTGCTTAACTTAACTTACCTTACCTATCTTACCTAACTTACCTACATTACCTAACTTAACTTAACCTGCTTAACCTAACTTACCTACATTACCTAACTTAACCTGCATAACCTAACCTGCTTAACTTAACTTACCTTACCTTACCTATCTTACCTAACTTACCTACATTACCTAACTTAACTTAACCTAACTTACCTACATTACCTAACTTAACTTAACCTAACTTACCTACATTACCTAACTTAACCTGCATAACCTAACCTGCTTAACTTAACTTACCTTACCTATCTTACCTAACTTACCTGACTTAACCTAACTTATCCTGCTTAACCTAACCCACCTACATTTACCTAACTTAACCTGCCTAACCTAACTTTACCTACCCTAACTTAACTTACCTACTTTACCTAACTTAACCTGCATAACCTAACCTGCTTAACTTAACTTACCTTACCTTACCTATCTTACATAACTTACATAATTTAACCTAACTTACCTTACCTTACCTAACTTAACCTGCTTAACCTAACTTATTTAACTTATCTTACCTATCCTATCCTAACCTAACTTGCTTTACCTAACTTAATCTTACATTCCCAAACTGATGTATCCTAACTTACCTAGTCAAACCAGACATGATCTAACTTACATAATTATTCCTTCTTGTCTTTTGTGTTTCGTCAATCATTGTCTCATATTCATTTACTCATTTCATTAGTTAATTTCTCAAATGGTCACTTATGCATTTCAAGTGCTATTTGTTAGAGATTGGATATTTAAGCATTTCAAAGAATTTTTGTTATATATGGGCATTTACTCATTTCAAGGGATAATTTCTCAAATGGTCACTTATGCATTTCAAGTGCTATTTGTTAGAGATTGGATATTTAAGCATTTCAAAGAATTTTTGTTATATATGGGCATTTACTCATTTTAAGGGATAATTTCTCAAATGGACGTTTTTGCATTTCAAGTGTTATTTGTTTAAGATTTGGTGTTTAAGCATTTCAAAGGATTTTTGTTATATATGGGAACTTACTCGTTTCAAGGGCTAATTTCTCAAATGGTCATTTTTGCAGATCAAGGGTTATTTGTTAAAGTTCATCAAGTTGCTCATAAGTTGTATTTATTATGTTTGTTACAATATGTTCTTATTCCCCAACCCTTTAACCTAACCTTTCAGATGTTGTTTATTTGGTAGGTTCTATCATATGTTCTTATTCCCCAACCCTTTAACCTAACCTTTCAGATGTAGTTTATTTGGTAGGTTCTATCATATGTTCTTATTCCCCAACCCTTTAACCTAACCTTTCAGATGTAGTTTATTTGGTAGGTTCTATCATATGTTCTTATTCCCCAACCTTTTAACCTAACCTTTCAGATGCAGTTTATTGTGTTTTTGACGTATTTGTTGAATATATTATCCTTTTCCTAACCTTTCAGATGAAGCTTTGTTTCTCCTTTTTGTATATTTTTACCCAAACCCACCATCCCACTTAACCTTCTTTCCTTCTTTTACTTTGTTTTCACATATAAGTTCATTCTTTATCTTAGTAATAATAAAATTACATTAGTAAAGAATCAGATCTATTAAGACTTGAAATTGAGAAAAACAAGAGAGCAAGTGAGTGAGAGCATGAAAAGAGGAGAAAAGAGTAAGAGAGAGGGGGGAGGAAGAGCATGGGAGCACTAAGACTTGAATTTGAGAAAAAGAAAAACTAAGTGAATGAGAGTGAGGGTGTGAGAATGGGGGCATTAAGACTTGAATTTGAGAAAGAAGAGAGCATTTGAGCAAATGAGGGAGAGAGAGGGGGAGGAAGAGAGAGAATAAGGGAGAGAGATAGAAAAGGAGGTTTAGAAGGAGTAGGAGAATCAAAGTAAAAGAAGGAAAGAAGGTTAAGTGGGATGGTGGGTTTGGGTAAAAATATACAAAAAGGAGAATCAAAGCTACATCTGAAAGGTTAGGAAAAGGATAATATATTCAACAAATACGTCAAAAACACAATAAACTGCATCTGAAAGGTTAGGTTAAAGGGTTGGGGAATAAGAACATATGATAGAACCTACCAAATAAACTACATCTGAAAGGTTAGGTTAAAGGGTTGGGGAATAAGAACATATGATAGAACCTACCAAATAAACTACATCTGAAAGGTTAGGTTAAAGGGTTGGGGAATAAGAACATATGATAACAAACATAATAAATACAACTTATGAGCAACTTGATGAACTTTAACAAATAACCCTTGATCTGCAAAAATGACCATTTGAGAAATTAGCCCTTGAAACGAGTAAGTTCCCATATATAACAAAAATCCTTTGAAATGGTTAAACACCAAATCTTAAACAAATAACACTTGAAATGCAAAAACGTCCATTTGAGAAATTATCCCTTGAAATGAGTAAATGCCCATATATAACAAAAATTCTTTGAAATGCTTAACCCTTGCACTGCTCACCTATTTTCGGAAAAAACGTCTTGGTGGAATTGTCAAGGACATATTTTTGTTATTTTTACAAATGTTCAGGTAAATTTAATGTCAAAATGTTTCCAAAGTCAACTATTTCCATTTCAAAACACAAATAGTAATGAAAATATTAAAAAACATTAAAATATAGTCAAATTAAAAAACAAAAAGAACAACTCTCTGAGCGCCTAAAGGCGCTTTGCGCAGTGCAGTGGTTAAATATCCAATCTCTAACAAATAGCACTTGAAATGCATAAGTGACCATTTGAGAAATTATCCCTTGAAATGAGTAAATGCCCACATATAACAAAAATTCTTTGAAATGCTTAAATATCCAATCTCTAACAAATAGCACTTGAAATGCATAAGTGACCATTTGAGAAATTAACTAATGAAATGAGTAAATGAATATGAGACAATGATTGACGAAACACAAAAGACAAGAAGGAATAATTATGTAAGTTAGATCATGTCTGGTTTGACTAGGTAAGTTAGGATACATCAGTTTGGGAATGTAAGATTAAGTTAGGTAAAGCAAGTTAGGTTAGGATAGGATAGGTAAGATAAGTTAAATAAGTTAGGTTAAGTTAGGTAAGGTAAGGTAAGTTAGGTTAAATTATGTAAGATAGGTAAGGTAAGGTAAGTTAAGTTAAGCAGGTTAGGTTATGCAGGTTAAGTTAGGTAAAGTAGGTAAGTTAAGTTAGGGTAGGTAAAGTTAGGTTAGGCAGGTTAAGTTAGGTAAATGTAGGTAAGTTAGGTTAAGCAGGATAAGTTAGGTTAAGTCAGGTAAGTTAGGTAAGATAGGTAAGGTAAGGTAAGGTAAGTTAAGTTAAGCAGGTTAGGTTATGCAGGTTAAGTTAGGTAATGTAGGTAAGTTAGGTTAAGCAGGTTAAGTTAAGTTAGGTAATGTAGGTAAGTTAGGTAAGATAGGTAAGGTAAGGTAAGTTAAGTTAAGCAGGTTAGGTTATGCAGGTTAAGTTAAGTTAGGTAATGTAGGTAAGTTAAGTTAGGGTAGGTAAAGTTAGGTTAGGCAGGTTAAGTTAGGTTAAATTATGTAAGTTAGGTAAGATAGGTAAGGTAAGGTAAGTTAGGTTAAGCAGGATAAGTTAGGTTAGGTAAGATAGGTAAGGTAAAATAGGTAAAGTTAGGTTAGGTTAGGTAAGATAGGTAAGGTAAGGTAAGATAGGTAAAGTTAGGTTATGCAGGTTAAGTTAGGTAAGTAACATTGGGTGGAGAGGATAGGTTACGTAGGTTTGAACAGTGTAGTTCAGAGAACAGTTTTAGGGTAAAGCGACTAAGGAAATATATTTTAACAAGTGCAGGTTTGGTATGAAAAGCTGAACTAGTTACATTTTGGAGAGAAAATTTTATGACTGAAGATGTCTTAAAGAATAACATGATGGAAGAAGGAGAGTTTCTTTGATGAATGAAGGTGTCTTAGAGAACAACTTTTTGGAGAACGAAGATGAATTAGAGATCGCTTTGATGACTCTGAGAATAACTCTGGTCAACGAATATGGATTGGAAAGTTTCTCTAATGAACGAAGGTGAGTTAAGATTAACTTTTATGATTTACAGAACATCTTTGATGTCGTAGATAACAACATTGATGTCTTAGAGAACAACTTTTGATGACTCTGAGAATAACTTTGATGAGTTTGAGAATGACTTCTGAGAACATGAGTAGTATTTTGTTAGCTCAGAGAATAACTTTTTGATGACATAGAGAATAACTTTGATGACTCTGAGAATAACTTTGCTGTGTCTTAGAGAATAACTTTCAGGACTTAGAGAATGTCTTTGATGAATGGAAGGTTACTTAGAGAATAACATATCATGACTGAGAATAACTTTTGATAGCTCTTAGAATAACTTTGATGTCTTAGAGAATAACTTTAGATGTCTCTGAGAATAACTTTTATGAACGAAGATGTCTGAGATTAACTTTGACGTCTCTTGGAATAACTTTTGTGGACATGAGAGTATCTTTGGATAACTCTGAGATTAACTTTGATGTCTTTGAAACAACTTTGATGACTTTGAGAACAAGTTTGATAGCTCTGAGAAAGACTTTGTTGTCTTAGAGAATAACTTTGAGGACTTAGCGAATTAATATGTTGAACAAAAGTGAGTTAGAGATTACATTTGATAACTCTAAGATTAGCTTTAGATGTCTCTGAGAATAACTTTTATGAACGAAGATGTCTGAGATTAACTTTGACGTCTCTTGGAATAACTTTTGTGGACATGAGAATATCTTTGGATAACTCTGAGATTAACTTTGATGTCTTTGAAACAACTTTGATGAACGAGAGTGAGTTAGAGATTACCTTTGTTAACTCTGAGATCAACTTTGATGAACAAAAGTGAGTTAGAGATTACATTTGATAACTCTAAGATTAACTTTAGATGTCTCTGAGACAAACTTTTATAACATAGAAATTAACTTTAATGACCAAAAGTGAGTTAGAGAATACCTTTTGATGACTCCGAGAATAACTTTGATGAACAAAGATGTTTTGGAAAGTTTCTCTGCAGAACGAAGGTGACTCTGAGAATAACTTTTATGTCTTAGAGAAGAACATTGATGGTTTAGAGAGAATATCTTTGATGAAAAATGATGTCTTAGATTAAATCTGATGACTCTGTGAATAACTTTGATGACTTTGAGAACAAGTTTGATAGCTCTGAGAAAGACTTTGTTGTCTTAGAGTATAACTTTGAGGACTTAGCGAATTAATATGTTGAACGAAAGTGAGTTAGAGATTACCTTTGTTAACTCTGAGATTAACTTTGATGAACGAGAAAATACTTTTTGATGGCATCGAGAACAAGTTTGATATCTCTGAGAATAACTTTTATGCCTCTGAGATTAACTTTAATGAACGAAGATGTCTTAGAAAGTTTCTCTGATGAATGAAAGGTTACTTAGAGAATAGCATTTTGATGACTGAGATTAACTTTTTGATGACTCTGAGAATAACTTTTATGCCTCTGAGATTAACTTTAATGAACGAAGATGTCTTAGAAAGTTTCTCTGATGAATGAAAGGCTACTTAGAGAATAGCATTTTGATGACTGAGATTAACTTTTTGATGACTCTGAGAATAACTTTGAGGATGCGAGTAAATTTTTGAGTGTTTGAGAGTGTCTTTTGATATCTCGAAGAGTGCCCTTGAAGTCTTAAAGGATGTCTTTGATGTCTCGAAGGATGTCTTAGAGTGTAACTTTGGAGTCTTTGAGTAAGTCCTTGATGTATTGAAGAGTGTCTTTGATTTCTCGAAGAGTAACTTTGGTGTTACGGAGAGCACCTTTGACTATTTTTCTTACTTAACGACATATAATTTTACGAAAGTGCTGAAAAAGATACATTTGACTATTTTTTCTTACTTAGCGACATATAATTTTAGTTACGAAAGTGTTGAAAAAGTTACATTTGAATCTTTTAGTTGAGGAAAGACAAGAAAAAAATATGATGACAGTGACTATTTTAGTGCTCCACAAAGTATAAATGTCAGTTAAGAACGACGATGATAGATATCTTTGACTATATTTTCTTACTTGACGATGGATAAAGTTAGTTATGAACAGTGCTGAAAAGATTCCTTTGACAATTTTTAGCTAAGCGAAAGGTTGTTTTAGTTAAGAACGGTGTTGAATGAGATTAATCCTGACTATTTTCAGATGAGAGAAGTGATATTTCAGTTAAGAAATGACAAGGAAACATGATGAAGTAACTATTTTTAGTTGACCGATGAATACTTTTAGTTGAGCAAAAGACAAAACATGATGAACATGACTTTTCTGATGATTGGCAGATAATTTTTAGATAAGAAATGACAATGAAACATGATGAACACGGTTATTTTCTGTTGACTATGGATAAGTTTAGTTGAAAAATGACGAAAGTGACTATGTTTTAGTTGATTGGCGAAAGATTTTTAGTTAAGAAGTTACGAGAAAGGTTTGTCTTTGTAAATTTGGAACTGAATAAAGTGTAGATTTGTTTAAGAACATGGCTGGTAGAACTATTAAGTTGACAACGAGAATTACTTTGACATAGTTTTGAAAATGAAACTGGGAGACTAAAATTGTTGAGGGAACTGTATTGCTGTATAATATTTGGCAAAGAACTAGTTAGTGAATGGAAGAAAACAAATTGGTTTAAAGAAACAAAGAACATAAAAAAATTGAGGTTATGTTGGGGAATGAACACAGTGAACATACGGTGAACACAGAAAACATGTAAGAAAAAGTTAATGAATAGAGTGAACATGCAGGGAATAAGAACTTATAGAGAATATGAAGACATGATAAGGAACATAGGGAATACAAAGAATGAACACTGAACATGTGAAGAACAAGCTAAGAACATTGAGAACATGAATACTGAGTATAAAAGTTATACAGAGAACATATGATGCACATGAAAATATGACAAAGAACATAGTGAACATACGGGGGAAACGGCAGAAAAAATTTGAACTGAGCATACTGTAAACATTTGTAGAACATGGAATGAACACAGAAAACATGGAAAAAAATGTGAAGAACACATCTGAATATAGAGAAAATATGCAAATACAGGGGGGACAAGAGCTGGAGCTCAGTTACTGACTTGATCTTATTTACTACGTCTGAAATATGACTGTTTAAAATTTCAGGGGGATTGGACTGCTAGTAGCGAAAATGTGGTCTCTGTCAAATTTGGGTCTTTAATTGGACTCTGATTAATTTCGATCATGAACTGGACTCTGATGAATTTTGCTATCAAAGTAGACTCTGGCGAATTTGAGCATAAACTGGACTCTGGCGAAAATTGGGTTTAAAATGGACTCTCAAATTTTCACATATTACAGGACACTGATGAAATCTGCTCTCAAAGTAGACTATGGCGAATTTCTGTTGATAATTGGACTCTGATGAAATATGAGCTTAAAACTGTCTCTGACTAATTTTACTCACAAAGTAGACTCTGGCGAATTTTTGTTGATAATTGGACTCTGATGAAATATGAGCTTAAAACTGTCTCTGATGAATTTTGCTCTCAAAGTAGACTCTGGCGAATTTCTGTTGATAATTGGACTCTGATGAAATATGAGCTTAAAACTGTCTCTGACTAATTTTGGTCTTTACAGGTGAAATAGCCGTAAATGGATATAAAACTAAATGTTATGGATAAGTTGTCTGTTTTCCTTAACAAAACATCTAAGTCTCGGAAATTATTTTTCTCATAAGAATTCCATACTTCTAAAATCTCGGAAATTACTCACTCATAAAAAATCCTTAATCCCAAATCTGTGACTCCCCAAATTCACCTGAAAACCCCGACATGCTACACACGATATTTGACCTGAAAAAAAAAAAATCGTCTGTGGACTGTACAGTTCACAGGGGATTTTTCTCCCAGAAAAAAAAATCGTCTGTGGCATGTCATCCCTACTACTCACACCAGGAGCCCACCACGGCTAAGGGCACACCAGGAGCCCACCACGGCTGAGGGCACACCAGGAGCCCACCACGGCTGAGGGCACACCAGGAGCCCACCATGGCTGAGGGCACACCAGGAGCCCACCACGGCTAAGGGCACACCAGGAGCCCACCACGGCTGAGGGCACACCAGGAGTGCACCACGGCTGAAGGCACACCAGGGGCCCATCACGGCTGAGGGCACACCAGGAGCCTACCAAGGTCCGTTGACCCCCAGCACCTCTCGGGTCAGCCGGCGGTGGACACTGTTACCCCGCCGGTAGAACCAGCCAGAAAAGGTTCAAAATCTATCAATAATCCTGTCACCCAAGGTGATATGTGCGCCAGGCGTCATAACAATCCGGACTCCTGAATCGGAACGCAAAACGGCAGTATCAAAACTTAAAATCACTCGAGATGGTCCAGACGGCCGTTTGTCGTCAAGCTTGAACCAGGAGTTCATCAAATAACTGGCGAAGCTAAGATACCCAGTAAGATACTCCATTACAATTAATCAAACTCTCAGCCAAGGCAATATGCCATCAGTAATACTGTGCAGCCTCACTACTTTAGTACTACAGACTCTTGTCAAGTATAGACAAACACCTTCAGAGTTATTAATCTACAGTTTCCTGGTGTATGGTAATAGTTCTGTGCCTCACATCCCACGCATGTCCAAGAGTGATTCTTGGATAATAGTATTCAGTAGAAATCCAGGTCATCAATAATAACAGAGAGGACACATAAATACAGTTTAATATATAACATTTAATGAAATAAAATAAATACCAAATTTTCGAACTGGAATCACTGAAAAGTTTAAACAAAACCTCCTAATGGGTGTCAGCACACCCAGACTGCTAATGCCCCATTTATAGTCAAAATTATTCTCTACTGCACATTACTTTTTTCTATACCTGTAGAATGCATGCAAGAGTGTCAAAAAGCAAATAAATCGAAAATCTACTCGGAAAACAGAAGTTACTGAGGTTGTCGTCATCAACTTTACAATTACTTTAACAGTTAACTCATCAGCTCAAAGAACTGGGAAACGCATAAGTTATAAATCTATGGCCCTCTCTACGGGGTGGCAAACAATTTTGAGTCCCGCTAAAAATGTTACTGCAAGTGTCTCTGTTGCTACTTACTATAACTGGGCCACTGCACTGCGAAACTTCACTATACAAGAATGTCAAAGGTCTCTCACATGGCGACTGCTTCACTGCATTGTTCTTACCTTGAAGATTTCACAACGGATCCTTGCAGACCAGGACTGTCCATAGTTCTGTAGCACTCCTTGAGAAAACTGATGTGTAGTTATGCCTCCCCATAACTACATGGGAGCCGGTTGGCCGAGCGGACAGCACACTGGACTTGTGATCCTGTGGTCCCGGGTTCGATCCCGGGCGCCGGCGAGAAACAATGGGCAGAGTTTCTTTCACCCTATGCCCCTGTTACCTAGCAGTAAAATAGGTACCTGGGTGTTAGTCAGCTGTCACGGGCTGCTTCCTGGGGTTGGAGGCCTGGTCGAGGACCGGGCCGCGGGGACACTAAAAAGCCCCGAAATCATCTCAAGATAACCTCAAGATAACCCCCCCCCCAAGCCACACGTTGGTCCTGCACAGCTCGTTGGATGGCCGTCACTCCATCCACCACACGTTAGCCGCCTTCCATTGCTTCAACTCTGCAACATTCTGGAAAATCGATGAATTTCACCTATTTGAGAATCATTAGGCTTCTCCTCAGAACTTCAGAATGACCCTGTTATCAACAAATTGTGGACATAAAATGTTAAAAAATTCTTCTAAAACTCTGGAGGGATGCCAGGCAAGGCCTGGCACACCTTCCCTCAACTAAAATTAAGCCAACATCCAGCTAATGAGACTTGTCAGAAGACCCGACACCATTTACTGACATTTAATACAACAGGCAAATAATATTGCTGTTGCTTTGTAATAACAAATTAACCCTAAAAAAATTAAAATTAACTCATAGAAAACGAGAGCATAATGGAAATTTCCTCCAGTGGAAAACTGAGGATATCATTGCCACGTCGTTATTAAATTCACGAGATATATTATTGGGATTCTTAATCCGAACGCAATGATCATTCTTAATACAGCAATCTCTGGACTGTAAATATCATAAAAACATTTCCCTTGACTCAACTTAATTATTAGTACCAAAATAGAGTAAATGTGGGTCCCTTAACTACTTCTTGACATCTGGGTAAAACAACCAACATATCAGTGGCAGAGGGCCAGAAGAGTTGCCAGTAATTTTTAACACGAGTCTTGCTGGAGCAGAACAACTGTAATTTACACTTGGACCAGTGTTATGGGACTAATAGTGCTCCCTTTATCAACTCTAACTTCGTCTACAATAAGAGAAGGGTCTTCTCCAATTCCTATACTATCTAGCTTACTATTGGCCAGTAATATTAGATTTAGGATATATTCTGGTCAGGACACATAGCAAGCCACCCAACAGTGTAAATATTATTTAACTCCTATTCAATCAATATAATAAAAATAAAAATAATAATAATTTATTTTGGGAAAGTACATACATAGCTGCAGGGTTACAGTACAAACATTCTGTTAGATTTAAAGATAGAGGTAGTACATACAATACCTAAAGCCACTAGTACACATAGCGTTTCGGGCAAGGTGAGGTGGGAAAAAACCCTCTTAGACTAAAACTTAATAGTAATTGAGCTTAAAGTATAAATTGCGTTGAAAGAAAAAAATAATAAAATATAAAAAAACGGGGGAAACATGGTAGAAAATTAGCCAATATACAAGTTGGTCAACAAACAGCCCTTTTTTTTAAATAGTAAGACATGGGTTGACATTTAGAAGTAAGATAGGTTACATGGAGTTAATTATGTAGTACTTAGTTTTAAACTGGTTGAGAGAGGTACAATCTTTGACATGACTGAGAAGGTCATTCCACATTCTGGGTACCTTGATTTGTAGAGCATTCCTAGTTTGATTAAGTCTTACTCTTGGAATATCAAAAAGATATTTGTTTCTGGTGTGGTGCCCATGAGTTCTGTTGCAACCTTCTAGGAAGCGTTGAAGGTCAGGATTGATATTACAATTCAAAGTTTTAAATATATAGAGTACACAAGAGAGGATGTGCAGTGACTTAATATCTAACATATTCAGAGATTTGAGTAAGGGTACCGAGTGCTGTCTGGGGCCAGAGTTAGATATTGTTCTTATAGCCTCTTTGTGTTGGGTAATTAGAGGACGTAAATGATTTTGGGTTATCTTGAGATGATTTCGGGGCTTTAGTGTCCCCGCGGCCCGGTCCTCGACCAGGCCTCCACCCCCAGGAAGTAGCCCGTGACAGCTGACTAACACCCAGGTACCTATTTTACTGCTAGGTAGCAGGGGCATTGGGTGAAAGAAACTCTGCCCATTGTTTCTCGCCGGCGCCCAGGATCGATTCTGGGACCACAAGATCACAAGTCTAGTGTGCTGTCCGCTCGGCCGACCGGCTCCCAAGTAGTAGTAGTTTACTACCGGGGTAGTAGATCCCCAAGCACAAATACCATAGTTGAGATAAGGATAGATAAGAGAGTAATAGAGCGTCACCAGGGCAGGGCGAGGAACATAATATCTGATCTTAGAAAGACTGCCAACAGTTTTAGAAACTTTTTTTGCTATATTTAGAATGTGTCCCTGGAAATTCAGCTTGTTATCGTTGAGGACACCAAGGAATTTACCATCAACCTTTCTACTGATTTGTATATTGTTTATTCTTAAATTCAATTTCATTTATTACCAAACGAAATATAGAAAGTTATGTCAATATTAAGGGTGAGTTTGTTAGTAGTTAGCCAAAGATGGACATTATTTAGTTCAGTATTCACAGTAACGTTTAGAGCAAGAGGGTCAGGACTGGAGAAATTGAAAGTTGAGTCATCAGCAAATAAGATTGGTTTGAAGTGTTAAGTTGCTTTTGGAAGGTCATTAATGTAGATGAGAAAGAGGAGAGGGCCAGGTATGCTGCCCTGAGGAACACCGATGTTTATAGGTAGTGTCGGAGAAATTGAATTATTCACAGAAACATACTGGAGCCTGTCAGTAAGGTAGGACTGAAGGTATTGCAGGGAGTTACCGCTGACTCCATAATGATGTAATTTAAGAAGGCTTTGGTGGTTGACAGTGTCAAAAGCCTTACGCAGGTCCACAAATATCCCAACAGGGAACTCATTTTTATCAAGAGCTACATATATCAAGTTAATCATACTAATAAATATATCGTTAGTGTTTTTTTGGGTCTGAAGCCATATTGACAAAAGCTTAGTATATTGTGTTTGGCTAGATAAGAGTAAAGCTGCTTGTAGATTAGTTTTTCAAATATTTTTGACAAGTTTGGTAGAATTGATAAAGGTCTGAAGTTGTTGACATCAGTGAGATCACCACATTTATGGACTCGGGTTACTCTCGTTTTTTTTAGAATATCTGGAAAAGTTTGGAGTTCAAGTGACTTGTTGTAGAGCAATGCAGTGGCAGGGGCTAAGGATCTGGAGGGTTTTTTATAGATTAGAGTTGGTATCTCCGCAAGGGCACTAGACTTGGTCTCAAGGGAAAGGATTACCTCATTTACATCAGTGGAATTAGCTGGCGTTAGGTACAGAGACTGTGGGTAGTTACCTGTAAGATAGTCCTGAACATTAGTACTGGAAGATGGAATATAATAGCAAGGGATGACCCAATGGATGAGAAGAACCTATGGAATTTAATAGCAGTATCAGTGGCTGAAAGCAGACCGTCGTTATTGGACAGGATTATTGGTTTGTTATTTAAAATCTTTTTTTATCCCAATATTTGTGAAATTGTGCTCCATGTTTTCTTAATGTTGCCCTTTGTTTGAGTAAATTTATCTTCGTTGTATTTAATTTTGGCTCTTCTAATTATTTTAGATAGTAATGATGAGTAATTCTTTGAAAGTTCTTTGGAGACAATACCTAACCTATATTTCTTCTCAAGGTCATGTTTTTATTAATAGATTTAGGTATCCCCTTTGTAAGCCAAGAATTGTTTAGTCTTTTAGTTGTGACTTGTTTCGTAGCAAAGGACAGTGGGTTATCTTGAGATGATTTCGGGGCTTTAGTGTCCCCGCGGCCCGGTCCGCGACCAGGCCTCCACCCCCAGGAAGCAGCCCGTGACAGCTGACTAACACCCAGGTACCTATTTACTGCTAGGTAACAGGGGCATTCAGGGTGAAAGAAACTTTGCCCATTTGTTTCTGCCTCGTGCGGGAATCGAACCCGCGCCACAGAATTACGACTCCTGCGCGCTATCCACCAGGCTACGAGGCCCCTAGGTCCCCTGGGTGTTATAATGGCTGAGAGTTTTTTGAAGAAATGATTGCATTGCAAGGTTGATGTCCCCTATGGTACCTAATTCGGACTCCCAGTTGATATTAGCAGCAGCAGCTATAAAATTGCCTATAGAAGTTTCATTGTGCAGCCTAAAGCTTATCTTCCTTGTATCTAGAGGTGGTTTGTAAATGTTGGTTAGGAGAAATGTGGGGTAATGGTTTGTAGTGCTATCAGTGATTATCCCTGAAGTAAGCGGAGAGGTTATGTTGGTCCAGCTGTGATCAAGAGCTGTGGCAGTACTATCAGTGATTCTAGTAGTTCTAATGATTAAGGGTATGAGGAAGCAGGAATTCATACAGTTGAGGAAACTAGCAGCAGGAGGGTTATCAGGCTCACAGAGGTCAACGTTAAAGTCCCCAGAAATAATTAAGTGTTTTTGTTCAGTCTGTTCTCTAGTATTAGATTTCTAAGGTTAGAGTTAAATTCAGTCACATCAGTGTTAGAAATTCTGTAGACTGCTCCCACAGTCAGGACAGCCTCGCTACACTTGACCTTGAAACAGGCAAATATATACTCTCTACAAGGGTCTCTAGTTTTAATTACTTTTAAGCAAGTCAGTTCTTGGTGGTAGAAAAGAGAAGTACCACCAGTACTATATGCTATATTTCCCCTGATATAGCTGCCATATTTAGGGGTACTGATATTATTTGTAAGTGCCCTTTGACAGGTGTAATTAAAGAGGAAGAAGAATTAACACTAGTTACCTAGTACACTAGTACAAATGTTAATGCCAGCCTCAACCAGGAGGATTATTTGGTGTGATCATCCTTGTTCATAACTGGTGAACTCCCACTATATACAGATAAAACCTCCCCATTTTAGTTAATAATATATGTAGTCTAATACTGTAGTGAATGTCTACTAACCAATAATTTATATTGATAACTACATAAATAAACCAAGAACTCCCCAACAATGTGTAAGGAAATTGATTTGTGAGTATTTTAAACCATACAGTCTACTTTAAACATCAAATAATTTGCTATCAAAAATATAAATTAAAACGTAAAATATAAATTACTATAACAATTTATATCAACTAAATAAATATAAATCTCACAGGTTACTTCCCTACATTAATAGTCCTTCGAACTGGATGAACCAGAAATACTACGCTGGTCCATCAAATTAAATAAACTAGTGTAATTAACAATATTATAAATATTGTCAGTCACAAGACCGGCGGCATACAACCCTAGGAAGCTCAGAGCCTCTCAGAGGCTTTGTGGAGGACACCCACCAGTTTCGTGGTGTTTATATCTGCGGAGTGACAGCGCTTAAATTAACACCAGACAAATTACGGCTACGCCTTCGCAAGTTTATATACACTAAATTTGTGGTGCTTAATTTCGTGAAAGGTGACTAATAACAGACTTAATACTTCTAGATAATACTAGAGGTTAATAAGAGACTAACATCACCAATTGTGTATATAATTTCTATTGAATAAAGAATTATTTAACATATAAATAATCCAAATTTAATATATATTGCACTAGTATCATATTACCATGACTACTTGAAATAATAATTGTTCATTCTAGTCAAATTTAGTACCATAGTCTAGTTGTACTACATTGAATAACCTAGCACCATTAATTAATGGTGCAGACCCTATTTTGGGTTTGATTTATACTAGCTCGAGTTGAGTTGTGAATTTATAATTTACCTGTTTTATAATTGTTTACCAATAATCATTGCACCTTTGAGTGGTTAATTAGTGTCTACACCAACCAGAGGTGATATTGATGAGCTAACCTGATGGTACTTCCAGTATTGACAATGGATTATCACTCAAATCATTTGTGTATGATTTATATATAATGTATACTAATTTTAAGTGTTAACCTCTAGAAAAGGTAGGATTATAGCCTAGTAAATTACAAATTTTACCCTAGGCTACTACAATTGGTGCTTGCTCACAATTTATGAATTAATACCCCTGTTACTTTCACTACAAAATTATGGGGCCTAAAAACAGAATTCAGCAGCCAGTACAACACACGAAATATCTAGTAAGAGTATGTTGTACCACTGATCATATGTGAGTCACAACGGACATGTGACTAGACAACTGAACAAGTGTGATCAATTGACCCGACAAATGTGATACCTAAAGTATTTGAAAACCATATAGAGGTGGGTAACAGAAAATATAAAGAACTACCGAGGCTGGGAATAATTATCTTCAAAGCCTCGTTCAACAAAATGCTGAACCCGACAAACTTCCATGCCTAAACGGAACAATATGTAAAGGATGTCCAAGTTCACCTTGATAAATTAATACAGTTCGTAAAAAAATTAAATATAAACTCTGTCTCTCAAAATGTTCTAACAACAAGTGGAGCTAATACATCTGAACCATTCAATGAAGTTCTTCTTACTGCCATTGATCTACCTCAATTTCATGGCAGAGAAGAGGAAAATTTCGAATGTTGCTGGAACACGTTCGTTAGTGAACTCTAAAAGTTTTATTAACAAAACAAAGAAATTCCTTTATTTGCGAAGTATCCTTAAGGGTTGAAACAAAGACAAGTTATTGTTCATCTGATTCCAAATGATGAGACTACAATACTGCTATACAGTTGTTAGAGGTCAACTATAGTAACCAAGAGATTGATATAGCTAACCTCTACTATAAACGTACAGCAATACCAACACCAGAAAGAACAGCTGAAGCTATACAAGAATTTAGACTTCAAGTGGAGTCACTAGTCAAAGTTCTTGCTGCCAAGGCAGAGGTTCCTAGGGCAGAACGGGTGTTAAAATTAGAGATTTAGAGTAAATTCCCCAAAGAAATTTTAGCCTCCATCTGTTCTCATTATCGACCAGACATCCTCACATCTGGATGAAATGTTTAATGGATTAAGGATGACAGTGAACTGCATGAGAGCCCATGAGACAATGGCACCAGCAAACTGTTCTTCAACTGACAAGTCTAAACCGACGAAGTCCATTCAGGACCCAAGTAATAATAATCAAACAAAGAGTACAATAAGTACTCCATCTAAATTTAAACAATCAATTTCCTCACCAAAGTGGAACCAAAGCAGAGTGGGCATATATGCAGTGGGACCCCTCCAAGCCTATAGTCAATATATCATCCAAGACGATGACTCCAAAGGGTGCTGTGAGCTATGGAACATGTTTGTTCTGCCAAGAGAAACATTAAATGTACCACTGCACCAAATTTCCTGATAGAGACACCCTTGTTAAGCGACTCAAAGAGTTGCAAAATTGCCCGAGGTGCCTCAGGAAACACAACTTCCTAGACTGTGAGGCCCAATTACCCATCTGTAATAAGTGTAACAAGGGTCAGCATCTTGCAGCATTGTGCGGAGACACCAAAACAAAGTCTCCAAATCCCAAGGTGAAAATTGATATTCCCACCACAGTACAGTACTGCAAGGTGCCACAGAAAATCAGTGTCCTACCGACAAAGACCAAGAATACTTCGACTTTGCCAGGGTCAACTTACCCAAGTATGTGTATGCCAAGTAAGGTATAGCTCAACTCACCATCCATGAGAAGAGGGCCAGGGTCCATCCCTGTAGGTTGTTTGACCAAGAGTCCCAAACAACATTTGTCACTAGAAATGTGGCAGATGATCTACAATTAAAGCCTGCAAAATAGGTGACCTTAAATATTTCGGGGTTCCTAGTTGATACAGGACCTCAAGTCTACCAGGTGGTACAGCCATCGGTACGATTAGGCAGCTACGTCTGTCAGGTACCAGTCATTGTGGTGGACACAATTCCAATAGACCTACATGTACAAGCTCTGGGAGCTACTGCAAAATTCCTGAGAAATAGAGGAATAAAATTGGCTGATAAAATTAAGTCTGATCACCTCACCGACTTCGTAATTTTTGTAGGTGCGGACTACAACCACCAATTCATCAGTAGCCCTACTAAATATCAGCGCATAAACATGTTTCAGCAGGAGGCAAATTACTCACAGGCCAAGTATATAGCCTGAGGAGACAAATGTCTGCAGACAAACAGTACCAATAGAACACACCCTCGACCTCATCCATCCATCAAGGGTCAGCCCTCGTCATGGCCATTGTGGATTTGTTCAATACCAACAGAAATTTAAATTTATCAGTTGATTATACAACTCCAGTAGTATTATACTATTGAGATTACAGCTAACTATAACAGAGGTTGATCTTAATATCATCATTTAAACCTGAAGATGAGTTCATGAGGCCTTAGTGGCAAATCAGTGAACAGTAGCCTAAACAGCTACAAGTCACCTGCGACTAATGTTACTGAACCTACTGCAGTCTCAGAACCATAATTGACTCTATTGATTGAATATTCAATCCTCTGAATCTAATAACCATATTAAATTAAATCTGTAAAAAAAAATAAACTCCAGCAAATAAGCACAAGGGAGCATGACTGACTATATAAATCCAACAACTGATGTTGATACATTTATTATTTAATCAAGATATATTCCATGGGCCTCAGTGTTTATATATCAGTAACCAGTTAAATGAACAAGCTTCAAGTTAACACAACTAATGTCACTGTTATCATTGCAGTCCCAGAATCATACTTGACTATAGTATTCACATTCAGTCCTCTGGTCGGCCGAGCGGACAGCACGCTGGACTTGTGATCCTGTGGTCCTGGGTTCGATCCCAGGCGCCGGCAAGAAACAATGGGCCGAGTTTCTTTCACCCTATGCCCCTGTAACCTAGCAGTAAAATAGGTACCTGGGTGTTAGTCAGCTGTCACGGGCTGCTTTCTGGGGGTGGAGGCCTGGTTGAGGACTGGGCCGCGGGGACACTAAAGCCCCGAAATCATCTCAAGATAACCTCTGGGGTTAAATAAAATATAATTAGGCTAGAAATTTCGCCTCCCAAGAGTTAACAGAGAAATCAAATCGTCAAAGAACTCCAACCCCTGCAACTCTAGTACGAGACATCCATCCTGTATGAACTGATGCACAAATGTGTGAATACTAAATATTAACATCAAATTAATCTAATAAATCTGAGGATGAGTATCGGTGTTCATCAGGTCTAAATTTTGGACTTCGACTCGTGTTTAGCCCTCTCGGGAATTATGTCAGAAAACCTAACATCATTTACTAACATTTAATACATTAGGCAGATAATATTGCTGCTGTTTTGCAATAAAAAATTAATCCTAGAAAAGGGTTAATTTGTTTCTATTATCCCACTTTCGGTAATAATATATGTACTCTAATACTGTAGTGAATGTCTACTAACCAATAATTTATATTGATGACTAGTTGTACCCGGCCATGCGTTGTTGTTTCTCTGGAAAACACATGCTTTGCTTAGCGACAGCAACCCCTCCCCTTTCCCCTCATCCTCCCCAACATTCCCCCTCGCCCGTCCCTTCATTTTCCCAGCCATTCCCCACTCCCGTCCCCTCGTCCTCCCCACCATCCCCCCAATCCCGTCCCCTCGTCCTCCCCACCATTCCCCACTCCCTCGTTCAATGCATTCCCAAATGATCTGATGTTCCTATCACTGAAAAATAAGACGAACAGTTAAAAAACTAAATTAATAAAATAAAAAAATAAAAGAATTAATTGTACTCACAAAATGAATGATATGGTAAAGAACTCAGCCCAATGCCATGCAATGTCACACAAAATAATTAAATCAAAATGAAAATAAATCAAAATATATGAAAATTTAATTTATTAGTGCAATTGGAAACATTGAAATGGAATCGTAACATATTTGGTATAGTGTGTGTTGCTTTTACATGCAACAGATGGAGCTGGTTTTCCAAAAAAAAGTGTTTTTACCTGCCACAGGTATAGCATGTATGTAGTAGGTACATAAAAACATGGGCGTATTCAAATGCAACGTTCTGTCCAAATTTCAAAACAATCGGTAAAGAGGTTTTGGAGATTTCCCTTACATGGAAACAATTTTTCCTGAAAAGCATGTTTTTACCTGTCACAGACGTGACAACTATATAGTAGGAATATAAAAACACACTCGTATATGAATGGAATGTTGTGTGAAAATTTCAAAGCAATCGGTGAAGAACCTTCGTAGATTAGAGATTTTGAACAAACGAACATTTACATTTTTATTTATATAGACTACATAAATAAACCATCAACCCCCCCCCCCCCCCCCAGAATGTGTATGGAAAACAATTTGTGAGATTTTTAAACCATAGTGTCCACTTTTAACATCAAACAATTTGCTATCGAAAATATAAATTAACGTAAAATATAAATTTCTATATTAATTAATGTAAACTAAATAAATTTAAATCTCACATGTCAATTCCCAACAAGACGTCTCGTAGCTCTCTTTTGCTGGTCACCTGACTATTGGTCCCATGTTGATTGGCACGAAAATATCTAGAGTCCATTTGCAAACTGTCATATTAGAAAATGTCAGAAAGTGACTGTTACGGCCCTATTGGGTTGCAACTGGGTTCTTTCTCTGATGTTATTAGAGTTTGGGTATCCGGCCCCAAGTTAGTAGTGGCTTTCAAGGGGTGTGTTCCGTAACGCAAGTAAATTAAAGGGGAAGGGATACAAATACGCAAAATTAAATATATATTGCTACCACCACCATAAATAAATATATCACAGTCACACGCGGGGTTACTATTACAACACTTCTTATTTACAATAACTCGTCTTCCTCCGAAGACACAGGATGCTCCACGGTGCTCACGATGAGTAGCCCTGGTCCTCTTCTCGTGGCCTCACGATGAATCCTCAGATTCTCTAGACGAGTCTACCCCGGCCACAGGCCAGCCAAATCACAGTCCCACTGGGTGCACCGTCGTGGAGGCCTTCAACCACAAATCCAGCCTGTAGCTGGCAGGTTCCAATCAGCTACGCTGCGTAGGCCACTCCACGACCGATACCAGGGTTGCGAGCCCTAGGCAGGAGCCTCGTGTGATTCCACAGATCACTCTCCTCACCACAACACCCCAGTGGCTAGTCTTCTCCACCAGTCAGCCCTGGGTACGACAATCCCTGGTTCTGCCACCTCACAGGCAGGCTAACACAACAGTGTTCATCCGGGGGGTGACTCACATCTTCTGCAGCAAATGCGTGGAGATACTACATCAAAGAGGGGGGGGGGGGTTGAGGAATGGAGGGGGAAGTTAGGGAGGATTTAAGACGTCGGTCAACCGTTAATACATGTGTATACAAGAATACAAAATAAAGTAGATATATACAACATGTGTATCAAAAGCTTGTCTAGGTGGTATACATTTCACATTGCCATAATTTCAGTAAATGTCATGAGAAGAGGAAATACAAAGAACAACACTGAAATGGAAATTACACAGTATACATGTGGGTAATACATCTGGAACCTAAATGTATACATTCTCCATCATGGTCCATATAATGTTATCTATACAGCATTTATGAAGCATTACATACAATAAGCATACAAGGAGATTTTTCAAGCTACATGACATTAGGCTACTGCTATACACTAGACAACTAATATATATCCACAATTACATGGCATACATCTTTGATACAGAATTATCATAGAATTGGTTATGTATGTCACACATTGACAATACATAAATTAAGAATAATATTGTGTGAAAGAAGATTCACTAATAATTACAACATTCGTGATACTTGGCTAATCAGCCAAGATATCACTAATAGTTTGAGCACAATCATACACCAGCCTCAATATGATCATACTGGTGTATGCTTGGTCATAACAGCGAAAAAACTCATTAAACGTTTCCATGAGTTTTCATGATAGAACTAGAGCTGTCCCTAAATTTATTTATTTTTTTATTTATTTTTAAATATACAAGGAGGTACATTAGAATTGTGAGGATACATAGTATAGTAATTACAATCTTGTAAAGCCACTAGTACGCGCAGCGTTTCGGGCAGGCACAATTCTTATCTAAGATTTCTAATGGAACAGGCACTACCAGAAAGAAGCACTAATGATATATAAGTGATATCAGAGAACGAAAAGAAACACTAAGAGGAGCTGGATGTTATGGAAGCCACAGGTCGCGTGTTGATCTCACCATGGATCCTGAAAGTGGCAACTTTAGCATTATGTTTAGCATATTGCATACTATAGTCTTCATCTCATCACTTGATATGGCCGAACTTCCTGATATTTGGAAAATGGCAAAGGTGGTACCTACGTACAAGAAAGGGGGAAGATAGGAACCACTGAACTAGATACCGGTATTGCTAACTTGCATTCTCTGTAACCTATTACAGAGACTGGTTAAAAGATAGTTCATAGTACATTTCCAACCCATAAACTTTGTTTCTAAGCATCAATAGGAATTCAGTTTGACCAACTGTGTGAGAATTGGAATTCACAGCTGTCTTACCTTCCTGTTAATAGCTAACTACCTTGTAGTGCACCCCCGCAAAAAAATCTGAATTTGTTTTCTCATCCCTGACGTTGTTAAGAAGCATTCAAGAAGCACAAAAATCCAAGTAAAAAGTTTCTACCTCTTGTAGTTTAGCTGTAGTTGTACTCACCTAGTTGTGCTTGTGGCGATGAGCTTTGGCTCTTTGTTCCCGCCTCTAAATTTTCAATCAGCTGGAGTAGATTTTCTTGAGCCTATTGGGCTGTATCAAATATACATTTGAAACTGTGTATGGAGTCTGCCTCAACCACATTACTGCCTAACGCATTCCATTTGTTAACAACTCTGACATTGACAAAATTATTTATAATGTCTCCTTGGCTGATTTGGGCACTATGTTTCTACCTGTGTCCCCTTATTCGTGTTCCCCCCTATGCTAAACAGTTTGTCTTTATCCACTCTGTCAGTTCCCCTGAGAATTTTGTTGGTGGTGTTCATGTCTCCCCTTACTCCTCTGTCTTCCAGGGACTTGAGGTTTCGCTCCCCTAGCCTTTCCTCGCAGCTCATACCTGTCAGTTCTGGGACTAATCTGGTGGTATACCTCTGACTTTTCTCTAACATTGTCTTGTATTTACAAAGGTACGGATTACAGGCTGGAGATGCATACTCCAGGATTAGTCTGACACAAGTGGTATACAAGGTTCTGAATGATTCCTTTCAATAGGTTCTAAAGGCAGTTCCTATTTTGGCAAATCCAGTATATGTTGCTGATGATATCCTTTTGATGTGGGCCTCTAGGGACAAGTTCGGTGTGATATCGACCCCCAGATCGTTTTCTGTATTTGACTCTAGCAGGATTTCACCTCCAAGTTGGTACCTTGTGATTGGTCTCCTGCTCCATTCACCTAATTTCATTGCTTTGCACTTTTCAGAGTTCAACTTTAGTAGCCATATCCATGTAGTGACCCGGAGAAGTTGCGCTTTTTCTGTACAAATTAGATGAGGTGCCACACTGGAATAGCTTTGTCGATCAGTTTTATTGATGTGTTAAAGGTGGTGTTCCTTATGAATAGCTTTGAAAATATGCGTATGTTCAGATGTATGTTCATAAATGTACATACACGACATGTATTTATTCATACTAATATACACACATAAGCCTAAATCTTATAACAGGACATAGCACACATTTTACCTGTAAATATAAATATGGTAATCACTTATTTGATATTGTTAAAAGTTCGATGGTTCCTCGTATGGCTCCCTAGCACATTCAGAAACTGAATGGTGATGTATCCGACATGGTCTTTAACGTTTTTACTGACGCTTTAGAAGGAAAGTGGAAGGTCTAAAGATATTTGTGTCCATCTGTTCCACCACACTGTGTCCTAACTTTGTGTCCATCTGTTCCACCACACTGTGTCCTAACTTTGTGTCCGTCTGTTCCACCACAGTGTGTCCTAACCAGATACCATATAAAGTCAGGGTTATTGTAAATCTAGCCTCATGTGTGATCCTGTGATTATACACCTGTACCACTGTGCTGTGTCATACACCTGTCACCACATGTGGCTGGCGTGACTGTACACCTGTACCACTGTGCTGTGTCACACACCTGTCACCACATGTGGCTGGCGTGACTGTACACTTGTACCACTGTGCTGTGTCACCACATGTGGCTGGCGTGACTGTACACCTGTACCACTGTGCTGTGTCACACACCTATCACCACATGTGGCTGGCGTGACTGTACACCTGTACCACTGTGCTGTGTCACACACCTGTCACCACATGTGGCTGGCGTGAATGTTCACCTGTACCACTGTGCTGTGTCACCACATGTGGCTGGCGTGACTGTACACCTGTACCACCGTGCTGTGTCACCACATGTGGCTGGCGTGACTGTACACCTGTACCACTGTGCTGTGTCACACACCTGTCACCACATGTGGCTGGCGTGACTATACACCTGTACCACTGTGCTGTGTCACCACATGTGGCTGGCGTGACTGTACACCTGTACCACTGTGCTGTGTCACACACCTGTCACCACATGTGGCTGGCGTGACTGTACACCTGTACCACTGTGCTGTGTCACACACCTGTCACCACATGTGGCTGGCGTGACTGTACACCTGTACCACTGTGCTGTGTCACCACATGTGGCTGGCGTGACTGTACACCTGTACCACCGTGTTGTGTCACCACGGAGCCGGTCGGCCGAGCGGACAGCACGCGGGACTTGTGATCCTGTGGTCCTGGGTTCGATCCCAGGCGCCGGTGAGAAACAATGGGCAGTTTCTTTCACCCTATGCTTCTGTTACCTAGCAGTAAAAATAGGTACCTGGGTGTTAGTCAGCTGTCACGGGCTGCTTCCTGGGGGTGGAGGCCTGGTCGAGGACTGGGCCGCGGGGACACTAAAGCCCCGAAATCATCTCAAGATAACCTCAAGATAACCACCACATGTGGCTGGCGTGACTGTACACCTGTACCACCGTGTTGTGTCACCACATGTGGCTGGTGTGACTGTACACCTGTACCACCGTGTTGTGTCACCACATGTGGCTGGCGTGACTGTACACCTGTACCACCGTGTTGTGTCACCACATGTGGCTGGCGTGACTGTACACCTGTACCACCGTGTTGTGTCACCACATGTGGCTGGTGTGACTGTACACCTGTACTACGCCTGTTCGCATGGCCAGCCACGTGCTTTGTGTATCGGCATGAATATGTCATCAACTTGTCACGCCTTAGTGATGTTGCAGTTGTCATACCAGCTGCCAAGGATCATCAGGGCTGTCCATGCTGTATGAGTATTGAGAGAGTGAGAGCATATCAGGCCAGCCTGCTGTATGTACAATCTCTATACTTATAATTAATATTCTTTCATTGTGCTAACCCTGTGATCAGCAACCCGATTGACAAATATGTCATCAAATACCTGCAAGACGTGTGAAGTAAACTGGAGGGTGTGAGTGTGGTAATGTGAGTTCACCGTGCTGCACATACCTCTCACCTCTATATTGGTTACATACACACTCCCAACTTTGTTACTGAATTATCATTGTTGTGTTGACGTCTCGGCGTCGTGTGATATTTAATTATTGCATTATTGTCTCAGTGTTGTGTTTAGATCATTTGTGAATAATGCCTCAAAAATGTTATTATTTAATTCATTATTATTGTCTCGGTGGTGTGAGTTTAATTCACTTATGATTGTATTAATCATGTGTGTTTAATTAATTTATGATTTGTGTCTTAGTGACGTGTTCTTAACTCATTTATAATTATCATCTCGGTGACGTGCGTTTAATTAGTTTATGTATAACGTCTCAGTGACGGGTAACTGACTCATTTATTATTTAAAACTCAATGATTTATGCTGTGTACATTTTGGCGCAATGATTTGTAATTGTGCATTTGATGTGTATTGATGTGCACTGCCCCGAGTGTCCCGTGTGGACCGGAAATCAACATCCCTTTACTGCAAGTAACATATGCCGAACGTGTCAGTGTTCCATAGTGTCCGGCTTAGTTCACATTGACCGAAGCAAGTGGGTAGAGACCGAGTATCTCCTCATACCAGAGTGATGGGAACGATTCCTGCTGTGTACGGGTTGAGTAGATTTATCGTTACACTCTTGATTAACGCAAGGGCAAGCTCATTGTGTATTGGTAAGCAAGTTTATTGAATATATATTAGTACCAGAGTCTTTTCGTCAGCATTTCCCTAAGACCTGCCCCCACCCCCCTATTTATTCTGCCATTATTGTCACTTTGCTGATTATTTGGAACCGGCTCTGGGTATCGAGACCCTACACCCTACTAACACTAACATACTCAATGTTTATAGGGGACCACAGCAGTCATTTGGTACCGGCTCTGGGTATCGAGACCTTACAGTCTACTAACACTAACATACTCAATGATTATAGGGGACCACAGCAGTCATTTGGTACCGGCTCTGGGTATCGAGACCCTACAGCCTACTAACACTAACATACTCAATGATTATAGGGGGACCACAGCAGTCATTTGGTACCGGCTCTGGGTATCGAGACCCCTACACCCTACTAACACTAACATACTCAATGTTTATAGGGGACCACAGCAGTCATTTGGTACCGGCTCTGGATATCGAGACCCCTACACCCTACTAACACTAACATACTCAATGTTTATAGGGGACCACAGCAGTCATTTGGTACTGGCTCTGGGTATCGAGACCCTACAGTCTACTAACACTCACATACTCAATATTTATAGGGGACCACAGCAGTCATTTCTCTAGAAGATGGTTCACACATTTGAGCAAGGCTGACGACCCAGTGACGGGAGATATTACCAGGCAAAGTTTTGTCTAATATTCAGGTGGATATAACATGATACTCCGCACTATTTGTCACTCAGAAACTCACACTCACTCGCACACACATAACCGTCTCCATACACTCACACACATAAACACACACTTGTATTTTGTATAACACACATTTTGTAACACAGCACCTACATGGATTCAGGGATGGCAGGTCCTGCCTCACAGGGTTACTTGAATTCTACGACCAGGCAACAAAAATAAGGCAAGAAAGAGAAGGGTGGGCAGACTGCATATATTTGGATTGTCAGAAAGCCTTTGATACAATGCCACACAAGAGGCTAGTGAAAAAGCTGGAGATGCAGGCTGGAGTGAAAGGGAAGGTACTCCGTTGGATACAGGAGTACCTAAGCAACGGGAGACAACGAGTCAGTGTGAGGAGTGAGGTCTCAGATTGGCGAGACGTTACGAGTTGTGGGAACCGACCTGTGAGATTTATATTTATTTAATTTATATGAATTTATATTTACGTTAATTTATATACTTCGATAGCAATTTGTATAATGATGAGTGGACTGTATTTCTGCAATAATCTTATAATCTCACAAATCGATCCTCTACACATTAGGGGGGGTTATTAAATTAATATATATGCAGCCAATCAAACTACAGTAACTACATACATTGAAGAGGTTCCTTATCTTATAGTACAGCAGGTTAGTCCACCAGGTATAACTAGGGTGTAGACACCAAATTATCCTCTTTGAGGTAGCTTCCATATCACCCAGTAACTGGTGCACAAAATCTTGCATCCTCGTCTTGACCTGTCAAAAGTGCGCTAGCTGTGAAGCCAGAATCCTATATATGACAAGCTATATCAGAGAAAACACTATATGGAACATTGAAGACCTGGCTTAATTACCTTTAGTATGAGGCGATTTCGCGATCTAACCGGGTCACCCTATATCCTGACATTAATGGCCATAAATGAATGATAAACGGGTTTCGGATAGACACTTAACTTGAATTTGTAGACAGCGTGTTGAAAAATGGTACACCTTTGGTTTCCATAACACTACGTCCAAGTAAAATTAACAGGAGCCGAATTTGCTCCTGTGTGAGCCTCTGGTCTAGTATAAACAATGGCTGTTTAACACTCCATACTATTGACGTTACTGGCCGACATTGTCCAGATATGATAGGAGCTAAATTTGCTCCACACGTCTCGGAGGTGACACAACAATGGCTCCCTCCTTCCTCCCTGACGCCTGGCCTACATTGTGCACATTTCAGAAAGTGATACAAGGGTCACATTTACTCTACTTTAATATTGATAATTAAGTTAATTTATATAAGATGTTTTTCTGATGGTAAAGTCCAAAGACTAATGTATTTAAGAATAATTCCCACCATAAAAGGTGGTGAATTATAATAGTGTGTGGTGATGATATCCCGTTTTCTTTAGACGGTAATTCCACTACAAGTTACGTTTTCTATGGGTAACTTGTTTATACAATACAGCTATTATCTGTATGATATAAAATGGTGTCGGATTTTCCGACATAATTCCCCAGGGGGCTGCTCACGGGTCGAAGTCCTATTTAGAACAGACGAACACCGATACTCCTCCTTCGAATTATTAGATTAATTTGATGTTAGTAGTTAGTAATCACACATTTGTGCGTCTGTTCGTACAGGACGGATGTCCCGTACTAGAGTTGCAGGGGTTAGAAGTCTAATGCGATTTCATTTCCCTGTCAACTCTTGAAAGGCTAATATTCAAGCCTTATTACATATTATTTAACCCAGAAGACTGAATGTGATCAAGTACTACAGTCAAGTATGATTCAGGGACTGCAGTGAGATCAGTGACATTAGATATAACTTGAAGTTTGTTCAGGTAACTGGTCACTGACATATAAACACTGAGGCCCATGGAATACATCTTGATTAAATAATAAATGTATCAAATCAGTCATCAGATTTATTGGGGTTTAATTTAGTTAATTGATTCAGAAGATTGAATAGCTCATCATTAAAGTAAAGTATGGTTCTGAGACTGCAGTGGGTTCAGTGACATTGGTCGCAGTGACTTGTAGCTGTTTTAGGCTACTGTTCACTGATTTGCCACTGAGGCCTCATGAACTCATCTCCAGCTTTAAATGATGATACTAACATCAACTTCTGTTGGTATAGTCAGCTGTAATCTCCTTAGTATAATGCTACTGGAGAAATATAATCAGCTGACAAATTTAGGTTTCTACTGGTATTGTTTATCTGCAGGCATAGGTCTCCTCAGGCTTGATACTGGGCCTGAGAGTAATTTACCTCCTGCAGAGTTTAACATGGTTATGCCCTGATATTTAGTAGGGCTACCAATGAATTGATGGTAGTAGTCTGTCCCCACAAGGACAGCCATTTGGCATTTGATTTGCTCAAATTTACCTGCAGCTGCTTGATAATAGCTTTCCAGGTCAGCATAATCAACTTGAGATTGTTGTGACAAATCTTCACATTTCTTGATCTGTCTTGTTAAGTGGCCTTTAAGACCTGCAAGGGTTCTTTTCATTCTCCCTGCATTATCCATACTGGCTCGTTGGTGAAGCCTTGTGGGACTTGTACTTGGGCTGCTCATAATACTGAACAAGCACTGATGGTAGCCTAGGGTAAATTCTGCACTCTCTAGGCAATAATCCTACCTCTACTAGAGGTTAGCACTTAAAATTAATACACATTATATATATACAATCATACACACTAATGATTTGAGTGATAAACCAGTGTCATTGGAAGTACCTTTAGGTTAGCTCTTCTATATCACCCTAGGATGGAATAGACACTAATTAATCACTCAAAGGTGTAATGATCATAAGTAAATTATTATATATACAACTCAACTCGAGTTGATAAAAATTACACCCAAAATAGGGTCTGGACCATTCATTAATGGTGTTAGGTTGTTCAATATAGTTCAACTGACTATGGTAATAATGGGACTAGGATGAGCAATAATAGTTCAACTAGTCAATGTTAATATCCTACCCTGTTGTGGGTTGGCAATTAGTAAATATTATACTGTGATCACTAGTGCAATATATATTAAATAATTCTCTATTTTGGAGAATTAATATACACAATTATTGTTAATAGCCTCTTAATTAGCCTCTATGAAACTTCTAATATTATCAAGAAGTATTAAATATTATTAGTGACCTCGGGAAATAAAGTCCACAAAATTCGTGGATAATCTCTCGCGAAATGTAACACCACGAAATCCGTGAACAATCTCGCGACACAGTCACTAATTTGGCTGGCTTCTATATTAGCGCTGTCATTTCACAGAATAACACGCCACCAAATCTGTGGGTGTGCATGAAACCGCTGACTAAGGCTTAACTGAACTGAGCGGGGCTCGTGAACTCGCACGAGTCAACGCCGCCGTCTTGACTGGCTTTGTTTAAATAACACTGCACTAGTATATTTAATGAATCCACTGGTTAACTGGTTCATCCGGTACTAAGATGACCAAATGTGGGTTCAAAGGATCAAATAATCCGTCATCCGGTTCGAAGATGACCAAATAATCCGGTTCTGAAGGTCCAAATAATGTGGGAACCGACCTGTGAGATTTATATTTATTTAATTTATATGAATTTATATTTACGTTAATTTATATACTTCGATAGCAATTTGTATAATGATGAGTGGACTGTATTTCTGCAATAATCTTATAATCTCACAAATCGATCCTCTACACATTAGGGGGGGTTATTAAATTAATATATCAAACTACAGTAACTACCAATCAAACTACAGTAACTACATACATTGAAGAGGTTCCTTATCTTATAGTACAGCAGGTTAGTCCACCAGGTATAACTAGGGTGTAGACACCAAATTATCCTCTTTGAGGTAGCTTCCATATCACCCAGTAACTGGTGCACAAAATCTTGCATCCTCGTCTTGACCTGTCAAAAGTGCGCTAGCTGTGAAGCCAGAATCCTATATATGACAAGCTATATCAGAGAAAACACTATATGGAACATTGAAGACCTGGCTTAATTACCTTTAGTATGAGGCGATTTCGCGATCTAACGGGGTCACCCTATATCCTGACATTAATGGCCATAAATGAATGATAAACGGGTTTCGGATAGACACTTAACTTGAATTTGTAGACAGCGTGTTGAAAAATGGTACACCTTTGGTTTCCATAACACTACGTCCAAGTAAAATTAACAGGAGCCGAATTTGCTCCTGTGTGAGCCTCTGGTCTAGTATAAACAATGGCTGTTTAACACTCCATACTATTGACGTTACTGGCCGACATTGTCCAGATATGATAGGAGCTAAATTTGCTCCACACGTCTCGGAGGTGACACAACAATGGCTCCCTCCTTCCTCCCTGACGCCTGGCCTACATTGTGCACATTTCAGAAAGTGATAGAAGGGTCACATTTACTCTACTTTAATATTGATAATTAAGTTAATTTATATAAGATGTTTTTCTGATGGTAAAGTCCAAAGACTAATGTATTTAAGAATAATTCCCACCATAATAGGTGGTGAATTATAATAGTGTGTGGTGATGATATCCCGTTTTCTTTAGACGGTAATTCCACTACAAGTTACGTTTTCTATGGGTAACTTGTTTATACAATACAGCTATTATCTGTATGATATAAAATGGTGTCGGATTTTCCGACACGAGTGGAGTCCCGCAGGGGTCAGTCCTTGGACCTATACTGTTTCTGATATATGTAAATGATCTACCAAAGGGAATAGAATCGCTTCTCTTCAATGTTTGCCGATGATGCAAAAATTATGAGGATTGAAACTAAGGACGACAGTAGGAGGCTACAAGATGACCTAGACAGACTGAGTGAATGGTCCAACAAATGGCTGTTGAAGTTCAACCCGAGTAAATGCAAAGTAATGAAACTAGGCAGTGGAAACAGGAGGCCAGACACAGGATACAGAATAGGAGATGAAGTACTTAATGAAACGGACAGAGAGAAAGATCTAGGAGTTGATATCACACCAAACCTGTCTCCTGAAGCCCACGTAAAAAGAATAACGTCTGCGGCATATGCGAGGCTGGCTAACATCAGAACAGCGTTCAGGAACCTGTGTAAGGAATCATTCAGAATCTTGTACACCACATATGTAAGACGAATCCTGGAGTATGCGGCCCATGCATGGAGTCCGTATCTTGTCAAGCACAAGATGAAGCTGGAAAAAGTCCAAAGGTATGCCACTAGACTAGTCCCAGAACTAAGAGGCATGAGTTACGAGGAAAGGCTGCAGGAAATGCACCTTACGACACTGGAAGACAGAGGAGTAACGGGAGACATGATCACAACCTACAAAATCCTCAGAGGAATCGACCGGGTAAACAAGGATAAACTATTCACCACTGGTGGGACGCGTACATGGGGACACGGGTGGAAACTGAGTACCCACATGAGCCACAGAGACGTTAGAAGGAACTTTTTCAGTGTCAGAGTAGTTAACGGATGGAATGCATTAGGCAGTGATGTGGTGGAGGCTGACTCCATACACAGTTTCAAATGTAGATATGATAGATCCCAGTAGGCTCAGGAATCTGTACACCAGTTGATTGACAGTTGAGAGGCGGGACCAAAGAGCCAAAGCTCAACCCCTGCAAGCACAAATAGGTGAGTACACACACACACACACACACACACACACACACACACACACACACACACACACACACACACACACACACACACACACACACACACAATGAAGGGGAACAAGTGGCGAACAGTAACAAGTGGAGTACCACAAGGATCGGTGCTGGGACCAATTCTATTTCTTGTATATGTTAACGACATGTTTACAGGCGTAGAGTCCTACATGTCGATGTTTGCGGATGATGCAAAGTTGATGAGAAGAGTTGTGACAGATGAGGATTGCAGGATCCTCCAAGAGGACCTGAACAGATTGCAGAGATGGTCAGAGAAATGGCTACTAGAATTCAACACGAGCAAATGTAAAGTTATGGAAATGGGACTAGGAGATAGGAGACCAAAGGGACAGTACACAATGAAGGGGAACAGCCTACCTGTAACGACGCGTGAAAGAGACCTGGGGGTGGACGTAACACCTAATCTATCTCCTGAGGCACATATTAATAGGATAACGACAGCAGCGTACTCTACACTGGCAAAAGTTAGAACATCATTCAGAAACCTAAGTAAGGAGGCATTTAGGGCGCTTTACACTGCCTACGTAAGGCCAGTCTTAGAGTATGCCGCCTCATCATGGAGTCCCCATCTGAAGAAGCATATAATGAAACTGGAAAAGGTTCAGAGGTTTGCAACGAGACTCGTCCCAGAGCTACGAGGGATGGGGTATGAAGAGCGCCTGAGGGAACTGTGCCTTACGACACTAGAAAGAAGAAGGGAGAGGGGGGACATGATAGGAACGTATAAGATACTCAGAGGAATTGACAGAGTGGACATAGACGAAATGTTCACACGGAATAGTAACAGAACGAGAGGACATGGATGGAAGCTTGAAACTCAGATGAGTCACAGAGATGTTAGGAAGTTTTCTTTTAGCGTGAGAGTAGTGGGGAAATGGAATGCACTTCAGGAACAGGTTGTGGAAGCAAATACTATTCATAATTTTAAAACCAGGTATGATAGGGAAATAGGACAGGAGTCATTGCTGTAAACAACCGATGCTCGAAAGGCGGGATCCAAGAGTCAATGCTCGATCCTGCAGACACAACTAGGTGAGTACAACTAGGTGAGTACACACACACAATCTTGTCTTGGGTCAGCTTTGATCGTGAGCAGACGTGTAGGGTCATCGGTCCGCGTTAATTGAGGGAACAATAGGGTCAAGGGAGCGGGTGTATCGTGCCGTGAGAATCGGGACAGTGAAAATTGAACAGTGGCATTGTAATGGAACACATTGGTCACATCTCGTGGTGAATTATCTTAGTGAAATTAGAGAAGATAGTTAGTGAAGATCGACTTCTTGAGGCAGCATCAGTCGCATCAGCCGGGACCCACGTGGAGACCTGAAGACTGGCTGCTAAGTGTCTCTCATAAGTCTCCAACAGTGTGCAAGGTTTATATAATATCATATCATAGACACTATTGCATTCCATTCAATAAAACAATTGTAATAATACAATCGTGGTAGACAGGTAACAGGGACAGCAACTGTGAGCTCACTGGGAACCCAGATAAGCCGCTAATAACCCCCGATCCCCTTACCCCCCCCCCTCACTGAAATCTGAAGACTACACTTCACCCACCTCTTAACCCCCCATCTCACTCTCCCAACACACTCCCCCCCCCACCACTCCCACTCTCCCAAAACACTCCCCCCCATCCCATCACACCCACTCTCACACTAGGACAATTCTTGCTCTCTCTCTCTTGACAAGGGGCAAAATGGCAGGTGGACGCAACAGGGACACAGGGAACAGCCAGAGTGACCAAACGAAGGACATGTTAACCCAAGTTCTGGAGGAATTCAGGAAGGAGATGCAGGAAATGAGGATTACAATTAACAACCTGCAAAGTGAGCTGACATCAGCAAGGGAGGAGATCAAATCCCTCACAGAGAAAAATAAAGAGACCGAGCATCAGATTATCATCCAAAGGGAAGGTGGGAATGTTACATTGGAAGGAAATGCCTCTGTACCTGAAACATTTGCAGACATATTGAAAAAGAGCTCAGAAGCTATTGACACAGTGAGGGAGGTAGCCATGCAAGCAGCCACCTCACAGGAAGCAGCAAGGTGAACCACTCAGCTGCTGGAGAGAAAAAGATCAGTGGTAGTCGTAGGCATCAAAGAACAGGAAGGATCCAACAGGCAAGAATGGAATAGCAAGGATAGAGAGGCAGTACAGGGGCTACTGAAGGGGTTACAGATGGAAGGGGCTGAACGAAACATTGAGAAGGTTTTCAGGTTGGGCTGGTACAACAAGGACAGAAACCGACTGGTAAAGGTGGTGTTTACAAACGAAACCACGAAGGAGGATATTCTCGAAAGGAAGAGTCGATTGCAACATGTGGAGGGATACAAAAAAGTATTCCTGCAGAGGGACAGGACGAAGGAGGAGAAAGCCAGGGCAGCAGAGGCAAGGAGGAAGCGCAGGGAGAGAGGAGCTAACCAGGAAATCACAGCCCCCAACACAACAGTCCTAGAGACAAGAGGCGAACCCAAAACCAGCATCCCAGCAACACCAGAGGGGAAGGCAACTCCACCACCCCCCCTCTGCATTCAAACCCTCCCATCCCCTCACCCTACCTGCCCTCACCCAACCCTCCCTTCCCCTCACCCTACCTGCCCCCACCCAACCCTCCCTCCCCCCACACCCCATTCTTACCCTGTCACCCCTTCCCCATTCCCATCATGTCCCCCCCTCCCACCTTTCCTCCCCTGTCCCCCCTCCCCCTTCATCCCATACCCTCCCTCTCCCTCCTCCCCCCTCACCCCGTATCCTCCATGTCCCCCTATCTCCTTAACCCACACCCTACCTGTCCCCCCTTCGCTGAAACCCCCACCCCTCACTCCAAACTCCTCTGAGACCCTGCAAACCACCTCACAGATCTTCTCACCCACGGAACAGCTTCCCACACCAGCAGAATGCTCGCCAAGAAAGGGACAAGAAAATGAACAGAAGAAAGTGAGCTTCAAGGCAATGAACACTAACATAGATGGGATTACAAATAAAACAAGTGAACTCGGAGAATGGGCACTAGAAGAAAACCCAGACATAATAGCACTCACAGAAACAAAGCTAACAAACACCATAACAAATGCAGTGTTTCCACAGAGCTATTATGTAGTGAGGAAAGAGAGGGAAAGGAGAGGAGGAGGAGGTGTAGCTATGCTACTAAGAGAAGGTTGGAGTTTCGAACAGATGGTAATTCAGAACTGTGAAGCTTTCAGTGACTACATATCAGGCACCATAGCAACTGGAGGACAGAAAATTATAGTAGTAGTCATATATAACCCCCCACCGAATGACAGAAGACCCAGACAGGAATATGATAGAAACAACTTGGCCACCATCAATATAATAGAGAGAGCAGCTTCTGTGGCTAGCAGGAACAGATCCAGGCTACTAATCATGGGAGACTTCAACCATGGAAAGATAGATTGGGGGAACAGAGACCCACATGGAGAGCTAAGCTGCTGGATGTGGCAACAAGAAACTTTCTAAGTCAACATGTCAAGGGACCGACAAGAATGAGAGGAGGGGATGAACCAGCCTTGCTTGATTTGATATTAACCATAAATGAGTCGGATATAAGGGAAGTTAAGTTGGAAGCCCCCTTGGGAATGAGTGATCACAGTGTATTGAGCTTTGAGTACCTGGTTGAGCTAGGAATTATCACCCCCAATAAAGAACTGGGAAACAAAGGGCTGGCGTACCGATAGGGAAACTATGGGGAGATGAATAAATTCCTATGGGATATACATTGGGACACAGAACTCGGAACCAAGTCCGAACAAGACATGATGGACTATGTCACCCAAAAATGTCAGGAGGCTGTAAGCAGGTTTGTCCCAGCCCAACAGGAAAAAACAGAGAAGCAAAGGAAGAATCCGTCGTTTAATAGAGAATGTATGAAAGCAAGAAAGCTGAACAAAAAGGCATGGAGGAACTTCCGTAATAACAGAACACCAGAAAGTATAGAGAGATACCAGAGAACCAGGAACGAGTATGTTAGTGTGAAAAGAGCAGCTGAGAAAAGGTATGAAAATGATATAGCTAATACAGCCAAGACCGAACCAAAGCTACTACACAGTCACATCAGGAGAAAGACAACAGTGAAGGAACAGGTGATAAAACTTAGGGTGGGCGAGGACAGGTACACAGAGAATGACAATGAGGTGTGTGAAGAACTCAACAAAAGGTTCCAGGTCTTTGCAATAGAACAGGGAGGCGTAAAGGCGCTAGGAGAGGTGGCAGCAAACCAGGTGACCTTGGAAAAGTTCGAAATTACAAGAGATTAGGTCAAGAAGCACCTATTGGTGCTGGATGTGAGAAAAGCTGTTGGGCCAGATGGAATCTCACCATAGGTATTGAAAGAGTGTGCAGGAGCACTTAGCTTGCCACTCTCCATAGTGTATAGTAGGTCACTGGAAACGGGAGACCTACCAGAAATATGGAACACTGCTAATGTAGTACCAATATTTAAAAAGAGTGACAGACAAGAGGCACTGAACTACAGGCCAGTGTCCTTAACTTGTATACCATGCAAGGTGATGGAGAAGATTGTGAGAAAAAACCTAGTAACACATCTGGAGAGAAGAGACTTCGTGACAACCCATCAACATGGGTTCAGAGAATGTAAATCTTGCCTTACAGGCTTGATAGAATTATACGATCAAGTGACAAAGATTAAGCAAGAAAGAGAAGGATGGGCGGACTGCATTTTTTTGAACTGTCGGAAAGCCTTTGACACAGTACCCCATAAAAGGTTGATGCATAAGCTGAGGAAACAGGCAGGAGTAACTGGTAGGGCGCTCCAGTGGATAAGGGAGTACCTAAGCAATAGGAAGCAGAGAGTTATAGTGAGGGGTGAGACCTCAGAATGGCGTGAAGTCACCAGTGGAGTCCCACAGGGCTCTGTGCTTGGACCTATCCTGTTTCTGATATACGTAAATGATCTCCCAGAGGAAATAGACTCATTCCTCTCAATGTTTGCTGACGACACAAAGATTATGAGAAGGATTAAGACAGAGGAGGACAGCTTGAGGCTTCAAGAAGACCAGGACAAGCTTCAGGAATGGTCGAACAAATGGCTGTTAGAGTTTAACCCAAGCAAATGTAATATAATGAAGATAGGGGTAGGAAGCAGGAGACCAGATACAAGGTATTACTTGGGAGATGAAATACTTCAAGAGTCGGAGAGAGAGAGAAAGACCTGGGAGTTGATATCACGCCAGACCTGTTCCCTGAAGCTCATATCAAGAGGATAACATCAGCAGCATATGCCAGGTTGGCTAACATAAGAACGGCCTTTAGAAACTTGTGTAAGGAATCTTTCAGAACATTATATACCACATATGTCAGACCACTCCTGGAGTATGCAGCTCCAGCATGGAGTCCATATCTAGTCAAGCATAAGACTAAACTGGAAAAGGTTCAAAGGTTTGCCACCAGACTAGTACCCGAGCTGAGAGGTATGAGCTACGAGGAGAGACTACGGGAATTGAACCTCACTTCGTTGGAAGACAGAAAAGTTAGGAGGGGACATGATCACCACATTCAAGATTCTCAAGGGAATCGACAGGGTTGATAAAGAAAGGCTATTTAACACAAGGGGCACACGCACTAAGGGACACAGGTGGAAACAGAGTGCCCAAATGAGCCACAGAGATATTGAAAGAACTTTTTTAGTGTCAGAGTGGTTGACAAATGGAATGCATTAGGAAGCAATGTGGTGGAGGCTGACTCCATACACAGTTTCAAGTAGAGCCCAGTAGGCTCAGGAACCTGTACACCTGTTGATTGACGGTTGAGAGGTGGGACCAAAGAGCCAGAGCTCAACCCCCGCAAGCACAACTAGGTGAGTACAACTAGGTGAGTACACACACACACACGCGGAAATTCATTTTCTATGAGGAAAGAGAGGGAAGGAAGAGGTGGTGGTGGTGTAGCTCTGCTGGTAAGAAAAGGCTGGGATTTTGAGAAGATGCTTATTCAGGGTTGTGAGGGTTTCAGTGACTACATAGCAGGTACCATAACGACTGGAGGGCAAAAAATTAAAGTTGAAGTCATATATAATCCACCACCAAATGACAGAAGACCTAGACAGGAATATGATAGAAACAACATGGCCACCATTAACATAATAGAGAGAGCAGCTTCTGTTGCTAGCAGGAATGGATCTGGACTATTAATTATGGGAGATTTCAACCAAGGGAAGATAGATTGGGGGAACAGAGACTCACATGGTGGACCTGACACATGGAGAGCTAAGCTGCTGGACGTGGCAACAAGAAACTTTCTAAGTCAACACGTCAGGGGACCGACAAGAATGAGAGGAGAGGACGAACTAGCTTTGCTTGATCTGATATTTACCCTAAATGAGTCGGATATAAAGGAAGTTAAGTTGGAAGCCCCTTTGGAAATGAGTGATCATAGTGTATTGAGCTTTGAGTACCTTGTTGAGCTAGGAATTATTTCCCCCAAAAAGAACTGGGAAACAAAGGGCTGGTGTACCGAAAGGGAAACTATGAGGAGATGAACAAATTCCTAAGGAATATACAATGGGACACAGAACTCAGAACCAAGTCCGTACAAGACATGATGGACTATGTCACCCAAAAGTGTCAGGAGGCTGTAAGCAGGTTTGTCCCGGCCCGACAGGAAAAAACAGAGAAGTAACAGAAGAATCCATGGAATAATAGGGCATGTATGGAAGCAAAGAAACTGAACAAACGGGCGTGGAGGAACTTCCGGAATAACAGAACACCAGAAAGCAGAGAGAGATACCAGAGAACCAGGAATGAGTATGTCAGGGTGAGAAGAGAAGCAGAGAAAAGTTATGAAAATGATATAGCAAACAAAGCCAAGACCGAACCAAAGCTACTCCACCGTCACATCAGAAGGAAAACAACAGTGAAAGAACAGGTTTTGAAACTTAGAACAGGCGAGGACAGGTATACAGAGAATGACAAAGAGGTGTGTGAAGAACTCAACAAGAGGTTCCAGGAGGTCTTCACAATAGAACAAGGTGAGGTCACTGTGCTAGGAGAAAGGGAAGTAAACCAAGCGGTGTTGGAAGAGTTCGAAATTACGAGAGAGGAGGTCAAGAGACACCTGCTGGACCTGGATGTTAGAAAGGCTGTTGGTCCAGACGGGATCTCGCCATGGGTACTGAAAGAGTGTGCAGAGGCACTTTGCTTGCCACTCTCCATAGTGTATAGTAAGTCACTGGAGACAGGAGACCTACCAGAAATATGGAAGACGGCTAACGTGGTCCCAATGTAAAAAAAGAGCGACAGGCAAGAGGCACTGAACTACAGGCCAGTGTCCTTGACTTGTATACCATGCAAGGTGATGGAGAAGATCGTGAGAAAAAACCTGGTAACACATCTGGAGAGAAGGGACTTCGTGACAAATCGCCAACATGGATTCAGGGAGGATAAATCTTGCCTGACTGGCTTAATAGAATTCTACGACCAGGTGGCAAAGATTAAGCAAGAAAGAGAAGCCTGGGCGGACTGCATTTTCTTGGATTGTCGGAAAGCCTTTGACACAGTACCGCATAAGAGGCTGGTACATAAGCTGGAGAGACAGGCAGGTGTAGCTGGTAAGGTTCTCCAGTGGATAAGGGAGTTCCTGAGCAATAGGAAGCAGAGAGTTACGGTGAAGGGTGAGACCTAAGATTGGCGTGAAGTCACCAGTGGAGTCCTACAGGGCTCTGTACTCGGTCCTATCTTGTTTCTGATATATGTAAATGATCTCCCGGAGGGTATAGATTCATTTCTCTCAATGTTTGCGGACGATGCCAAAATTATGAGAAGGATTAAGACAGTGGAGGACTGCTTGAGGCTTCAAGAAGACCTAGACAAGCTGAAGGAATGGTCAAGCAAATGGTTGTTAGTGTTTAACCCAAGCAAATGTAATGTAATGAAGATAGATTTAGGGAGAAGGAGGCCAGATACAAGGTACCATCTGGGAGATGAAATACTTCAAGAGTCAGAGAAAGAAAAAGACTTGGGGGTTGATATCACGCCAGACCTGTCTCCTGCAGCCTATATCAAGAGGATAACATCAGCGGCATATGCCAGGCTGGCCAACATAAGAACGGCATTCAGAAACTTGTGTAAGAAATCATTCAGAACTTTGTATATCACATATGTTAGGCCAATCTTGGAGTATGCAGCCTCAGCATGGAGTCCATATCTAGTCAAGGATAAGACTAAATTGGAAAAGGTTCAAAGGTTTGCCACCAGACTAGTACCCGAGCTAAGAGGTATGAGCTACGAAGAGAGACTATGGGAATTAAACCTCACTTCGCTGGAAGAAAGAAGAGTTAGGGGAGGGACATGATCACCTCATTCAAGATTCTCAAGGGAATTGATAGGGCAGATAAAGACAGTCTATTTAACACAAGGGGCACATGCACTAAGGGACATAGGTGGAAACTGAGTGCCCAAATGAGCCACAGAGATATTAGAAAGAACTTTTTTAGTGTCAGAGTGGTTGACAAATGGAATACATTAGGGAGTGATGTGGTGGAGGCTGACTCCATACACAGATTCAAGTGTAGATATGATAGAGCCCAATAGGCTCAGGAATCTGTACACCTGTTGATTGACGGTTGAGAGGCGGGACCAAAGAGCTAAAGCTCAACCCCCGCAAGCACAACTAGGTGAGTACACACACACACACACACACACACACACACACACACACACACACACACTAATAATAATCCTTTTGCTTACTGTCTTCTAACAGGCTTTTCTCTCTCTTGTCAGTATTGTGAAGGAGAGGAGGAAGTGGCCGCACTGAGGAAGGCGCTGGAGGAGTTGGAGGACGACATGAACTATGCTGTGCTGGATGACGACGATGACCAACAAACACAACACCACTCGGCTGAGCGTGACTCTGACAAGGAGGGAACCACACATGTAGTGACCTCCACAGCAATATGCCTTCAGGACCTGGGTCTCATGGCCGCTTACCTTGGTCTACATGCTGGCCGCGTACCTGCCCGGTACCGCCACCCGTTCACCCAGAGCAGCATCTACTCCTCCGTGGACAGTGTTGCCAGAGCCCAGGCTGCAGCATACGCCATGTGGGGCGTCCATGTTGGTGACATACGCCGTCGGCCTGGGCGCCTCAGTCAACTGTCTCACCACCGTCGACAAGGAACACCTTCCATGTGGCGCCGCACAGTGTCTGACTACTTCCGCCACCTGGCCACACCCTCACCTCTCCCAGACCATCACTTGGTGGGCTCCTGTCCACACCTGTCTCACCCTCCTGTCTTGGCTCACAACCCCCTGGCTTACCCTCTCCGGTATGCTGTCTCTCTGCCAGCAGCACTTGACACCCTGCCCTCTCACTCAGAGGACCTGACACTTGACACCCTGCCCTCTCACTCAGAGGACCGGGCACTTGACACCCTGCCCTCTCACTCAGAGGACCGGGCACTTGACACCCTGCCCTCTCGCTCAGAGTACCTGGCACTTGACACCCTGCCCTCTCACTCAGAGGACCTGACACTTGACACCCTGCCCTCTCACTCAGAGGACCGGGCACTTGACACCCTGTCCTCTGACTCAGAGGATCGGGCACTTGACACCATGTCCTCTGACTCACAGTAGCTGGCACTTGTCACCATATTCCCTGACTCACAGTAGCTAGCACTTGACACCATATCCCCTGACTCACAGTAGCTGGCACTTGTCACCATATCCCCTGACTCACAGTAGCAGGCACTTGACACCATATCCCCTGACTCACAGTAGCTGGCACTTGTTACTATATCCCCGGACTCACAGTAGCTGGCACTTGACACCATATCCCCTGACTCACAGTAGCTGGCACTTGTCACCATATCAATTGACTCACAGTAGCTGGCACTTGACACCATATCCCCTGACTCACAATAGCTGGCACTTGACACCATATCCCCTGACTCACAGTAGCTGGCACTTGACACCATATCCCCTGACTCACAGTAGCTGGCACTTGACACCATATCCCCTTGACTCACAGTAGCTGGCACTTGACACCATATCCCCTTGACTCACAGTAGCTGGCACTTGTCACCATATCCCCTGACTCATAGTAGCTGGCACTTGTCACCATAGCCCCTGACTCACAGTAGCTGGCACTTGACACCATATCCCCTGACTCACAGTAGCCGGCACTTGACACTATATCCCCTGACTCACAGTAGCTGGCACTTGACACCATATCCCCTGACTCACAGTAGCAGGCACTTGACACCATATCCTCTGACTCACAGTAGCTGGCACTTGACACCATATCCCCTGACTCACAGTAGCTGGCACTTGACACCATATCCCCTGACTTACAGTAGCTGGCACTTGACACCATATCCCCTGACTCACAGTAGCTGGCACTTGACACCATATCCCCTGACTCACAGTAGCTGGCACTTGACACCATATCCCCTGACTCACACTAGCTGGCATTTGACACTTGATGTTAATTTTTGACCATTTTGGAAATTTTTTGACACAAAATTGAATATTTTTTCTCCCTTCCTATTTATGCTATAATGCTGAGAGATGAGCAAGTTGAACCAAATTTTATATAAAACTAGTCAAAAAAGTTTTGTTGAAATCGAATCATTTTTCATTTATCACATTTTTCCGTAATATGCCCCCCCCCCCCACTAGTGTGCTTGTGTATAACTATTCCTGTACCAGTCTTAACACTGGTGTGCTAGTGTATAACTATTCCTGTACCAGTCTTAACACTGGTGTTCTAGTGTATAACTATTCCTGTACCAGTCTTAACACTGGTGTGCTTGTGTATAACTATTCCTGTACCAGTCTTAACACTGGTGTTCTAGTGTATAACTATTCCTGTACCAGTCTTAACACTGGTGTGCATGTGTATAACTATTCCTGTACCAGTCTTAACACTGGTGTGCTTGTGTATAACTATTCCTGTACCAGTCTTAACACTGGTGTGCTTGTGTATAACTATTCCTGTACCAGTCTTAACACTGGTGTGCTTGTGTATAACTATTCCTGTACCAGTCTTAACACTGGTGTGCTTGTGTATAACTATTCCTGTACCAGTCTTAACACTGGTGTGCTTGTGTATAACTATTCCTGTACCAGTCTTATCACTGGTGTGCTTGTGTATAACTATTCCTGTACCAGTCTTATCACTGGTGTGCTTGTGTATAACTATACCTGTACCAGTCTTATCACTGGTGTGCTTGTGTATAACTATACCTGTACCAGTCTTATCACTGGTGTGCTTGTGTATAACTATTCCTGTACCAGTCTTATCACTGGTGTGCTTGTGTATAACTATTCCTGTACGAGTCTTAACACTGGTGTGCTTGTGTATAACTATACTTGTACCAAGTCCTAACACTTGGAAGGTTTTTTATTGGTATATATGGACTTCGACTTAGCACTAGAGTGCTTTTAATTTAATGTAATAAATGGTTTACTTAGAGTAATTTTTCACTGTAGCTTGAGTATCATGGTTAGCATATTTATAACTTAAATAATATTTTGTGTTTGTATGTCTTGATATTAGCATGATTAGGTTGTTCCCTTGTGATTACTAAGATGCAACTTAACTTGTTCTTGTGAGTAAATATTCTGTTTTAACATTGCCGTGAATGAATTCCCATGATCTTGTAACATAATATGTACTGTTCTCAGTATTGTAAGTTGGTTAAAAGAATGAGCTGTATGGTCTGTCCTTATTTGAAAAGTCATTACTTGTTGACGAGTAATGTAAATATTGTCATCTTAGCTCTCTACTTGTTGAGCTGTGTGGTCATGGTTAGTTGGCCTCAGCTAGCCATGGTTATTAAGCTGTGTGTACATGGTTAGCTTGCCTCAGCTAACCATGATTGTAGAGCTGTGTTCATGGTAAGTTGGCCTCAGATAGCCCTGGTTGTTGAGCTGTGTGTTCATGGTTAGCTGGTCTCAGCTAACCATGATTGTTGAGCTGTGTTCATGGTTAGCTGGCCTCAGCTAACCATAAACACACAGCTTAACAACCAGGGCTATCTGAGGCCAATTTACCATGAACACAGCTCAACAATCATGGTTAGCTGAGACCAGCTAACCATGAACACACAGCTCAACAACCAGGGCTATCTGAGGCCAACTGATTGAAATCAGTTGGCCTCAGATAGCCAACTTTAGCTCAGATAGCAACTTTAGCTCAGATAGCCATGGTTAGCTGAGGCCAGATTAGCTGGCCTCAGCTAACCATGATTGTTGAGCTGTGTTCATGGTTAGCTTGCCTCAGCTTGCCCTGGTTGTTGAGCTGTGTGTGCGAGGTTAGTTGGCCTCAGCTAGTCCTGGTTGTTGAGCTGTGTGTTCATGGTCAACCCATCCTCCTGTTTAGATAGTAGTGGGAGTAACTGTGCGTAATAGTACAAATACTGACGTACTAAGCAATTGGACAGTAGAATTTGGTACTATTCACTCTATATATTCCGAAAAAAATGACGCTGAAAAACAAACTTAAATATTCCAAGGCCTAGTATAGAACACATATGTACTATATTATGCCTCAGGTAGCGTGTATTAGGCCTGTGGAGGTTAGGTTAGGGTAGCTTAGCTTGTCTTTGCAACATAAATAGAAAACCTATTCCGGTTTGGCCAAATTAGTAGAAATTTCCACTTTATAATTGCGTTGTTCGTTTGTATACCTGGTTGATACCTGGTTGATGGGGTTCTGGGAGTTCTTCTACTCCCCAAGCCCGGCCCGAGGCCAGGCTCGACTTGTGAGAGTTTGGTCCACCAGGCTGTTGCTTGGAGCGGCCCGCAGGCCCACATACCCACCACAACCCGGTTGGTCCGGCACTCCTTGGAGGAATAAATCTAGTTTCCTCTTGAAAATGTCCACGGTTGTTCCGGCAATATTTCTTATGCTTGCTGGGAGGACGTTGAACAACCGCGGACCTCTGATGTTTATACAGTGTTCTCTGATTGTGCCTATGGCACCTCTGCTCTTCATTGGTTCTATTCTACATTTTCTTCCATGTCGTTCACTCCAGTACGTTGTTATTTTACTGTGTAGATTTGGTACTTGGCCCTCCAGTATCTTCCAGGTGTATATTATTTGATATCTCTCTCGTCTTCTTTCTAGTGAGTACATTTGGAGGGCTTTGAGACGATCCCAATAATTTAGGTGCTTTATTGCATCTATGCGTGCCGTATATGTTCTCTGTATTCCCTCTATTTCAGCAATCTCTCCTGCTCTGAAGGGGGAAGTGAGTACTGAGCAGTACTCAAGACGGGACAACACAAGTGACTTGAAGAGTACAACCATTGTGATGGGATCCCTGGATTTGAAAGTTCTCGTAATCCATCCTATCATTTTTCTGGCTGTCGCAATATTTGCTTGGTTATGCTCCTTAAACGTTAGGTCGTCAGACATTATTATTCCCAAATCCTTTACATGCTGTTTTCCTACTATGGGTACATTTGATTGTGTTTTGTACTCTGTATTATGTTTAAGGTCCTCATTTTTACCGTACCTGAGTACCTGGAATTTATCACTGTTAAACATCATGTTATTTTCTGATGCCCAGTCGAAAACTTTGTTAATATCAGCTTGAAGTTTTTCAATGTCCTCAACCGAGGTAATTTTCATACTGATTTTTGTGTCATCTGCAAAGGATGATACGAAGCTGTGACTTGTATTTTTGTCTATATCTGATATGAGAATAAGGAAAAGCAGCGGTGCAAGGACTGTACCCTGAGGTACAGAGCTTTTCACTGCACTTGGACTAGATTTTATATGGTTGACAGTTACTCGCTGAGTCCTGTTTGACAGAAAACTGAGTATCCAGCGACCTACTTTACCGGTTATTCCCATTGACTTCATTTTGTGTGCTATCACGCCATGGTCACATTTATCGAAAGCCTTTGCGAAGTCCGTGTATATCACATCAGCATTCTGTTTCTCTTCTAATGCCTCAGTGACTTTGTCGTAGTGCTCAAGTAGCTGTGAGAGGCACGATCTTCCCGCTCGAAATCCATGTTGGCCTAATGCACTGTGGAGAAATGCCCAACAGACCACTGGAACATTATCTAACACAGTGCACAGTTACAAACCCATTAAGATTTCAACTTAATTCAACAGAGCAGAAGAAGTTGTTAAACACATATGGCAAAATCTTACTGAAGCAACCATATGAGTCATAAATACTCATACTCCGCCCAAGTAACACAGAAACAAGCAACATTTAGTGGGCCAGCCAAAGGCTTAGGGCCCGCGAAGGAATATCCTTGCAAAAAAAAAAAATATATGGTCCTAATCGTTATTATAAGTACAACCAAAACAGGAGGATAGGCTGTCATGGTCAGTTGGTATCAGCTAGCCCTGGTTGATCTGTTGTGTGTTCATGGCCAGTTAGCATCAGATATCTACAGTTAATGAGTTGTGTGGTCCATGGCCACTTGACATCAGTTATCTCTGTAATCTGCTAGTGATTACAGAGCTAAGGACGATATGTGTTTGTCACTGATATTTAACAATGTGTTTATCACTAATATTTAACAATGTGTTTATCACTGATATTTAACAATGTGTTTATCACTGATATTTAACAATGTGTTTATCACTGATATTAAACAATGTGTTTATCACTGATATTTAACAATGTGTTTATCACTGATATTTAACAATGTGTTTAACATGTTATTCAATATACCTTTTTTTTATTTTTCACAGGATCTGATTTCTATATATTATTTATATGGGTCAAAAAAGATTAGTAATATCAGCCAATATATTTTGGTCAATATGTTTCCCGACACAATTTAAAATGTTAATATTGATCATGTTTTAGTTAACTTATTATAATGACACATATAATTCAAGAAATGCCTTAATATAGTTCCTGTTGCATTTATGAAATTGCACAAGCCTGCATTTTGAAATATGTTTTCTATTGTCAGAGTTTATTTTTCTGCTCTGAATCTAAATTACATCGCTGCGCTGAACTAAAATATTGCAAAGATTTCGCTCAATCAGCTTAGATTTTTCACCTATTCCAGTATCTGATAAAACCTTGTCTTTAGGTTAAAATTCTCAACAGCAATATACATTAATGTGTAAGAAAAGTTGTCTTCAATGATTTTGGTTTGTGTTTTGTAGTGGTAAGGTCAGCGGGCTAACATGTTAGTGTTCCGTCGTCTCTGGTACCTTCCTTACATAGTAGGAATATCTCGGTGGAACCTGGCCCCTTGTTCCTCACTCTAGTCAACAACAGTTCTCAGGGAAATAATTCAGATGCGATCTGAGAATATACAATTATACTGACATCAATGCTCCCAGACTTGATATTCTTTATCAGTTCTTCAACATCCATGTTCCAGACTTAATACTCTTTATCAGTTCTTCAACATCCATGTTCCAGACTTAATACTTTTTATCAGTTCTTCAACATCCATGTTCCAGACTTAATACTTTTTATCAGTTCTTCAACATCCATGTTCCAGGCTTAGTACTCTTTATCAGTTCTTCAACATCCATGTTCCAGACTTAATACTGTTTATCAGTTCTTCAACATCCATGTTCTAGACTTAGTACTCTTTATCAGTTCTTCAACATCCATGTTCCAGACTTAATACTCTTTATCAGTTCTTCAACATCCATGTTCTAGACTTAATACTCTTTATCAGTTCTTCAACATCCATGTTCCAGACTTAGTACTCTTTATCAGTTCTTCAACATCCATGTTCCAGACTTAATACTCTTTATCAGTTCTTCAACATCCATGTTCCAGACTTAATACTCTTTATCAGTTCTTCAACATCCATGTTCCAGACTTAATACTCTTTATCAGTTCTTCAACATCCATGTTCCAGACTTAGTACTCTTTATCAGTTCTTCAACATCCATGTTCCAGACTTAATACTCTTTATCAGTTCTTCAATATCCATGTTCCAGACTTAATACTCTTTATCAGTTCTTCAACATCCATGTTCCAGACTTAATACTCTTTATCAGTTCTTCAACATCCATGTTCCAGACTTAATACTCTTTATCAGTTCTTCAACATCCATGTTCCAGACTTAGTACTCTTTATCAGTTCTTCAACATCCATGTTCCAGACTTAATACTCTTTATCAGTTCTTCAACATCCATGTTCCAGACTTAGTACTCTTTATCAGTTCTTCAACATCCATGTTCCAGACTTAATACTCTTTATCAGTTCTTCAATATCCATGTTCCAGACTTAATACTCTTTATCAGTTCTTCAACAAAGTGGACGAATTCTGAAATTCGGCGGTTCCAGGAAATTTATTCACTTTTGATATGAAGGCTTGCCTTGCATTCCTCTCCGTCTCACTCATTACTCTTTCCTACTGGTCGTCCTTTCTCAGAACCATCATAAATTCCTGCATACAATTTAGCATCACTTTAACATGAACATTTATGTTCTATGAAAACAAAAGCTAGACTTTCTTTATTCATGATCTTGATTCTTTTTCATCAATTCACGTTTCACATAAAGAGGTGGCAGCAAAATTTGAGGACAGACTAGAGGTTGAGCAGCCACATTATGTGAGCCAGGTTGAAGGGCTCCTGGAGATGGCCTCCACTACACTCATAGTGTTTGTCAGCTGCTCCACTCCCCCACAAAGACAACCCGGGTAATTGGACTAGCCTTCCTGCATTCATATTATTACAGACATAAACAAAACTGAACAGGTAGGCTTTTATCTGAATAAAATTAGATTACGAGAAAATTTGAGCTGATCATAGGTAACCAAATACAGATTTGAATTCAACTCCTTGAAAATTTACAGAATCTGTCTACAAAAACTTGACAGTAATTATGACGCAGGCTTGTACATTATCAATCATTTATATGTATTATTTAAAGAGTATTAGCAACATGACATCCTGCCCTCAGTTTAGGCAAGAGATGTTGTAGATCCTCTCGTAGGGTAGTTAGATTAATTGAACACAGTTATATTATTCAATAAACCAGGATTAATCTGGATCATCAACAACCATCAAGTGATAAGTAGGTTTACCTTAGGTTTTGAATATGTTAAATATAAATTTCACCAAAGAAATATTTAGGCAAAACTGTCTGTAATGTGAAACTTTCCATCATTGTATTACATGGTGGTGCTGGATACAACGGACCTATTATAGAATCTGGTAATATTTTGCTTGTTTGCTTATCACTTGACTGTTTGATTATATTTGATGTAAACTTATATATAAGTAGAGTTATGAACATATATATCTTGCCAGATGGTGGCACTGTTACCAGTGGTGGAGTTATGTGTAACTCTCCAGATGGTGACACTGTTACCAGTGGTGGAGTTATGTGTAACTCTCCAGATGGTGGCACTGTTACCAGTGGTGGAGTTATGTGTAACTCTCCAGATGGTCACACTGTTACCAGTGGTGGAGTTATGTGTAACTCTCCAGATGGTGGCACTGTTACCAGTGGTGGAGTTATGTGTAACTCTCCAGATGGTGACACAGTTACCAGTGGTAGAGTTAGGTGTAACTCTCCAGATGGTGGCACTGTTACCAGTGGTGGAGTTATGTGTAACTCTCCAGATTATGACAGTTACCAGTGGTAGAGTTAGGTGTAACTCTCCAGATGGTGGCACTGTTACCAGTGGTGGAGTTATGTGTAACTCTCCAGATTATGACAGTTACCAGTGGTAGAGTTATGTGTAACTCTCCAGATGGTGGCACTGTTACCAGTGGTGGAGTTATGTGTAACTCTCCAGATGGTGGCACTGTTACCAGTGGTGGAGTTATGTGTAACTCTCCAGATGGTCACACTGTTACCAGTGGTGGAGTTAGGTGTAACTCTCCAGATGGTCACACTGTTACCAGTGGTGGAGTTAGGTGTAACTCTCCAGATGGTGGTACTGTTACCAGTCGTGGAGTTATGTGTAACTCTCCAGATGGTCACACTGTTACCAGTGGTGGAGTTATGTGTAACTCTCCAGATGGTCACACTGTTACCAGTCGTGGAGTTATGTGTAACTCTCCAGATGGTCACACTGTTACCAGTGGTGGAGTTATGTGTAACTCTCCAGATGGTCACACTGTTACCAGTGGTGGAGTTATGTGTAACTCTCCAGATGGTCACACTGTTACCAGTCGTGGAGTTATGTGTAACTCTCCAGATGGTCACACTGTTACCAGTCGTGGAGTTATGTGTAACTCTCCAGATGGTCACACTGTTACCAGTCGTGGAGTTATGTGTAACTCTCCAGATGGTCACACTGTTACCAGTCGTGGAGTTATGTGTAACTCTCCAGATGGTCACACTGTTACCAGTCGTGGAGTTATGTGTAACTCTCCAGATGGTCACACTGTTACCAGTCGTGGAGTTATGTGTAACTCTCCAGATGGTCACACTGTTACCAGTCGTGGAGTTATGTGTAACTCTCCAGATGGTCACACTGTTACCAGTCGTGGAGTTATGTGTAACTCTCCAGGTGGTCACACTGTTACCAGTGGTGGAGTTATGTGTAACTCTCCAGATGGTCACACTGTTACCAGTGGTGGAGTTATGTGTAACTATATATATAATGTTGCTGTGTGAGTTTTTTCTTAAATTATCACATATATTACTTTAGAATATAATGAACAAAATTCTTAAAAACTCTAGTTTACTCTTTTGTAAGCTGAACAGGAAATAAAATAATAAACAAACATTCTGTTCACCAATGGAATTTGAGGAATTTCCTTAACTAGTTATCACAGTTCTAACTAATTTGGGAAATTTGCTATATTTGTCTCACACATCTCCATTCATTATAAAAATACCAAAAAAAATACAAAATTATGATTTATAATGTTATTTCTGATTTTGAGATGTTACTTTGGCACGGTTTTCATTATATATATTTGCGAAATACATGTCAGAAATAATAAATAATTATTCCACATTTTTTTTAATGATCCCTTATTGAAACAAGAAAATAACACTGACCTAATTATTAATTGATAGAATAACTAGAAAGTTTAAAATTGCATGATATATATATATATATATATATATATATATATATATATATATATATATATATATATATATATATATATATATATATATATATATATATATATATGTCTATGATGTGTCTATAAGCATAGACACAGAGTTCTCACATATTAACAGGAATTTGATGAAAGAACGGGAGTGACCCCTCACTAGCTCTAGTTACCCTTGGGAGGTGGTGATCTTTAGGGGATTTAAATACCCCGAAATTACCATCTCTTTTAGGGGTCTGAGTTTGGTGCAGTGGGTTAAAGGCGTACCAGTTATGCCAGTTGTTGTAAGGCTTCTTTGCTGGTTATCTATATATATATATATATATATATATATATATATATATATATATATATATATATATATATATATATATATATATATATATATATATATGTCGTACCTAGTAGCCAGAACTCACTTCTCAGCCTACTATTCAAGGCCCGATTTGCCTAATAAGCCAAGTTTTCATGAATTAATTGTTTTTCGACTACCTAACCTACCTAACCTAACCTAACCTAACTTTTTCGGCTACCTAACCTAACCTAACCTATAAAGATAGGTTAGGTTAGGTTAGGTAGGGTTGGTTAGGTTCGGTCATATATCTACGTTAATTTTATCTCCAATAAAAAAAAATTGACCTCATACATAATGAAATGGGTAGCTTTATCATTTCATAAGAAAAAAATTTGAGAAAATATATTAATTCTGGAAAACTTGGCTTATTAGGCAAATCGGGCCTTGCATAGTAGGCTGAGAAGTGCGTTCTGGCTACTAGGTACGACATATATATATATATATATATATATATATATATATATATATATATATATATATATATATATATATATATATATATATATATATATATATATATATGTATACATATATATATATATATATATATATATATATATATATATATATATATGTCGTACCTAGTAGCCAGAACGCACTTCTCAGCCTACTATGCAAGGCCCGATTTGCCTAATAAGCCAAGTTTTCATGAATTAATTGTTTTTCGACTACCTAACCTACCTAACCTAACCTAACCTAACTTTTTCGGCTACCTAACCTAACCTAACCTATAAAAATAGGTTAGGTTAGGTTAGGTAGGGTTGGTTAGGTTCGATCATATATCTACGTTAATTTTAACTCCAATAAAAAAAAATTGACCTCATACATAATGAAATGGGTAGCTTTATCATTTCATAAGAATAAAAATAGAGAAAATATATTAATTCAGGAAAACTTGGCTTATTAGGCAAATCAGGCCTTGCATAGTAGGGCAAAAAGTGCGTTCTGGCTACTAGGTACGACATATATATATATATGTATATATATATATATATATATATGTCGTACCTAATAGCCAGAACGCACTTCTCAGCCTACTATGCAAGGCCCGATTTGCCTAATAAGCCAAGTTTTCATGAATTAATTGTTTTTCGGCTACCTAACCTACCTAACCTAACCTAACCTAACTTTTTCGGCTACCTAACCTAACCTATAAAGATAGGTTAGGTTAGGTTAGGTAGGGTTGGTTAGGTTCGGTAATATATCTATGTTAATTTTAACTCCAATAAAAAAAAGTTGACCTCATACATAATGAAATGGGTAGCTTTATCATTTCAAAAGAAAAAAATTAGAGAAAATATATTAATTCAGGAAAACTTGGCTTATTAGGCAAATCGAAACTTGCATAGTAGGCCAAAAAGTGCGTTCTGGCTACTAGGTACGACATATATATGTATATATATATGTATATATGTATACATATATATATATGTTTCATTGAATATGACCGCATATTCTGTATTTATTATTTTCTGGTTTAGGGCTTCTATCCCTCTAACTATTTTCTTAGCATCAGGGCTTAATTGAAATAGGAGTTCTCCAAAACTCATTTTCGTACTTTTAAGGTGAAGAAAAGAAGTGATTTACTATAGAGTGTATTACACTTATTTGTATAATTTGCACGACGTTTCGAACCTCCATCGTTCATTCTCAAGTGAACAGATCTTACAATACTAGTTGATTTTATACCCGCATTAGGTCAGGTGATAATACAATGAAGGTGAAAACATGGGGGGATACATAAGGGATAAATGTGAAGTGAAACATAGAGGCTGCATAAGGCTTATTGGCCCATACGAGGCATCTCCTATCTAAACACAAAGATTAATCCAGTGTAATTGGCCTGTTATGTTGGACATTGTCTTCTGTGTTGGCATCGATATGTTCTTGTCTTGTCCTTACTCTCATGGTGGGTAGAGTAAATAGTTCCGTGATTTGGGTGTTCATGGTAGGTCGCTCTATTCTTATGTGAATTGCCTCAAGAATTTGTAATCTTCTTGAATCTTGGGTTTTGTCTATTATGCAAGTATTCTTGTTCAACATTTCTCTTGTTAGAGTAATGTCATGGGCTTGTCTCATGTGATTCCTAGGGGCACCAGATTGAAGATGGCATGTCGAACGCCTCGTCAGCTTGGTCGACGTCATACCTATGTACTTACATTGAAGGTTACATCCTTCGTGGGGGCAAGTGTACATGTATACAACGCTTGACTGCTGCAGAGGGGTTCTCCGTCGGCTTCGGGCTGTTTTTGAGAAGGAGTTCGGAACAACGTGAGTAGAGAGTTTGAAAGAGTAACTCAGGTATTGGTGAACAACGGATATAGCAACGCGGAAATAAACGCTTCTATAAGAAGACACTTGGACCGTTGGTATAATTCAGAACCTAGAACAGAAACCACAACACCCCCAATAAAATTATATTACAAATCAACCATGCACAGTGAACATATAAAAGAGGAAAGAATAATGAAAGAAATAATCCGTAAAGGAGTAAAAAGCACTACTCCTAACCAAAACATAAACCTGATAATATTCTACAAAACCAAGAAGACTTCCGAACTCCTTCTCAAAAACAGCCCGAAGCCGACGGAGAACCCTCTACAGCAGTCAAGCGTTGTATACATGTACACTTGCCCCCACGAAGGATGTAACCTTCAATGTAAGTACATAGGTATGACGTCGACCAAGCTGACGAGGCGTTTGACATGCCATCTTCAATCTGGTGCCCCTAGGAATCACATGAGACAAGCCCATGACATTACTCTAACAAGAGAAATGTTGAACAAGAATACTTGCATAATAGACAAAACCCAAGATTCAAGAAGATTACAAATTCTTGAGGCAATTCACATAAGAATAGAGCGACCTACCATGAACACCCAAATCACGGAACTATTTACTCTACCCACCATGAGAGTAAGGACAAGACAAGAACATATCGATGCCAACACAGAAGACAATGTCCAACATAACAGGCCAATTACACTGGATTAATCTTTGTGTTTAGATAGGAGATGCCTCGTATGGGCCAATAAGCCTTATGCAGCCTCTATGTTTCACCTCACATTTATCCCTTATGTATCCCCCCATGTTTTCACCTTCATTGTATTATCACCTGACCTAATGCGGGTATAAAATCAACTAGTATTGTAAGATCTGTTCACTTGAGAATGAACGATGGAGGTTCGAAACGTCGTGCAAATTATACAAATAAGTGTAATACACTCTATAGTAAATCACTTCTTTTCTTCACCTTAAAAGTACGAAAATGAGTTTTGGAGAACTCCTATTTCAATTAAGCCCTGATGCTAAGAAAATAGTTAGAGGGATAGAAGCCCTAAACCAGAAAATAATAAATACAGAATATGCGGTCATATTCAATGAAACATGTTTGAAAGAAAACCTGCTGCCAGTATACACCAATATATATATATATATATATATATATATATATATATATATATATATATATATATATATATATATTGTGACGGTAACGCGTTGGTGTTCGGCTGATCAAAAGCTAGGGGTATGGCATCGTCACATATTAACAAAAAAAAATAGAAAATCTGGAACTTCGTCTGTGGTAAGGTAAGGAGAAGACACACAAAACACAAGTAAATTTTAACAATGAAATTTTAATTACGTTAAAGAAAGCAAAACATGAATAAAATGGACATACAAATTTGTATAATAAAATCAATCAAAATAATAAGAATAATCAAATGGCAAAATGAAAAGTTACGTTAAGACAAGTGAGCAAATAACAAGTGTATGGCAAACAAAGTAAATAGGTGCAGGAATATTGGCTTCAAGCTATCACTTCTCTTAGTACACGTAAGCCTGGGGCTTAGTCTACCAACGAGACGTGTTAACTTGTCGAAAGCACGGGATATTCTGAGGACTGAGGTCGTGGCGGCCCCAGACATCAAGTAGTATGGTGGGTGGAGTGCAGTTGCAGCTGGACCTGCAGCCAATCAGCGATGAGCAGGCGACAAGACAGGTAGTTTGGTGGTTCGAGGCGGAGCAGGTGTTCCTGGCTGCATACGTTTTGCTCTCTGGCAAACCTTGGAGATGTTGTTGTCGTTGTTGGATATTTCTTCCATAGTAGTTGTATATAGATTTGTAGCGACGTATTTTGGAGGGAAGAGCAGGCTCAATCTCTTGAAGGAGATTAGCGTCACAATAGTAGGTAATAAATTGCATAGTAGGCCAAAAAGTGCGTTCTGGCTACTAGGTACGACATATATATATATATATGTATATATGTATACATATATATATATATGCGAACAAGCCTGAATGGTCCCCAGGACATATGCAACTGAAAACTCACACCCCAGAAGTGACTCGAACCCATACTCCCAGAAGCAACGCAACTGGTATGTACAAGACGCCTTAATCCACTTGACCATCACGACCGGACATAATGAGGTGATAGCCGAGGCTATATGAACCACCCCACCGCCGGCACTCGGATAGTTATCTTGGGCATAGCATTTTACCAAATCACCTCATTCTTTGGGGCACACGTGAGGAACACAAATGCGAACAAGCCTGAATGGTCCCCAGGACATATGCAACTGAAAACTCACACCCCAGAAGTGACTCGAACCCATACTCCCAGAAGCAACGCAACTGGTATGTACAAGACGCCTTAATCCACTTGACCATCACGACCGGACATAATGAGGTGATAGCCGAGGCTGTATGAACCACCCCACCGCCGGCACTCGGATAGTTATCTTGGGCATAGCATTTTACCAAATCACCTCATTCTTTGGGGCACACGTGAGGAACACAAATGCGAACAAGCCTGAATGGTCCCCAGGACATATGCAACTGAAAACTCACACCCCAGAAGTGACTCGAACCCATACTCCCAGAAGCAACGCAACTGGTATGTACAAGACGCCTTAATCCACTTGACCATCACGACCGGACATAATGAGGTGATAGCCGAGGCTATATGAACCACCCCACCGCCGGCACTCGGATAGTTATCTTGGGCATAGCATTTTACCAAATCACCTCATTCTTTGGGGCACACGTGAGGAACACAAATGCGAACAAGCCTGAATGGTCCCCAGGACATATGCAACTGAAAACTCACACCCCAGAAGTGACTCGAACCCATACTCCCAGAAGCAACGCAACTGGTATGTACAAGACGCCTTAATCCACTTGACCATCACGACCGGACATAATGAGGTGATAGCCGAGGCTGTATGAACCACCCCACCGCCGGCACTCGGATAGTTATCTTGGGCATAGCATTTTACCAAATCACTTCATTCTTTGGGGCACACGTGAGGAACACAAATGCGAACAAGCCTGATTGGTCCCCAGGACATATGCAACTGAAAACTCACACCCCAGAAGTGACTCGAACCCATACTCCCAGAAGCAACGCAACTGGTATGTACAAGACGCCTTAATCCACTTGACCATCACGACCGGACATAATGAGGTGATAGCCGAGGCTATATGAACCACCCCACCGCCGGCACTCGGATAGTTATCTTGGGCATAGCATTTTACCAAATCACCTCATTCTTTGGGGCACACGTGAGGAACACAAATGCGAACAAGCCTGAATGGTCCCCAGGACATATGCAACTGAAAACTCACACCCCAGAAGTGACTCGAACCCATACTCCCAGAAGCAACCCAACTGGTATGTACAAGACGCCTTAATCCACTTGACCATCACGACCGGACATAATGAGGTGATAGCCGAGGCTATATGAACCACCCCACCGCCGGCACTCGGATAGTTATCTTGGGCATAGCATTTTACCAAATCACCTCATTCTTTGGGGCACACGTGAGGAACACAAATGCGAACAAGCCTGAATGGTCCCCAGGACATATGCAACTGAAAACTCACACCCCAGAAGTGACTCGAACCCATACTCCCAGAAGCAATGCAACTGCTATGTACAAGACGCCTTAATCCACTTGACCATCACGACCGGACATAATGAGGTGATAGCCGAGGCTATATGAACCACCCCACCGCCGGCACTCGGATAGTTATCTTGGGCATAGCATTTTACCAAATCACCTCATTCTTTGGGGCACACGTGAGGAACACAAATGCGAACAAGCCTGAATGGTCCCCAGGACATATGCAACTGAAAACTCACACCCCAGAAGTGACTCGAACCCATACTCCCAGAAGCAACGCAACTGGTATGTACAAGACGCCTTAATCCACTTGACCATCACGACCGGACATAATGAGGTGATAGCCGAGGCTATATGAACCACCCCACCGCCGGCACTCGGATAGTTATCTTGGGCATAGCATTTTACCAAATCACCTCATTCTTTGGGGCACACGTGAGGAACACAAATGCGAACAAGCCTTGCTATGCCCAAGATAACTATCCGAGTGCCGGCGGTGGGGTGGTTCATATAGCCTCGGCTATCACCTCATTATGTCCGGTCGTGATGGTCAAGTGGATTAAGGCGTCTTGTACATACCAGTTGCGTTGCTTCTGGGAGTATGGGTTCGAGTCACTTCTGGGGTGTGAGTTTTCAGTTGCATATGTCCTGGGGACCATTCAGGCTTGTTCGCATTTGTGTTCCTCACGTGTGCCCCAAAGAATGAGGTGATTTGGTAAAATGCTATGCCCAAGATAACTATCCGAGTGCCGGCGGTGGGGTGGTTCATATAGCCTCGGCTATCACCTCATTATGTCCGGTCGTGATGGTCAAGTGGATTAAGGCGTCTTGTACATACCAGTTGCGTTGCTTCTGGGAGTATGGGTTCGAGTCACTTCTGGGGTGTGAGTTTTCAGTTGCATATGTCCTGGGGACCATTCAGGCTTGTTCGCATTTGTGTTCCTCACGTGTGCCCCAAAGAATGAGGTGATTTGGTAAAATGCTATGCCCAAGATAACTATCCGAGTGCCGGCGGTGGGGTGGTTCATATAGCCTCGGCTATCACCTCATTATGTCCGGTCGTGATGGTCAAGTGGATTAAGGCGTCTTGTACATACCAGTTGCGTTGCTTCTGGGAGTATGGGTTCGAGTCACTTCTGGGGTGTGAGTTTTCAGTTGCATATGTCCTGGGGACCATTCAGGCTTGTTCGCATTTGTGTTCCTCACGTGTGCCCCAAAGAATGAGGTGATTTGGTAAAATGCTATGCCCAAGATAACTATCCGAGTGCCGGCGGTGGGGTGGTTCATATAGCCTCGGCTATCACCTCATTATGTCCGGTCGTGATGGTCAAGTGGATTAAGGCGTCTTGTACATACCAGTTGCGTTGCTTCTGGGAGTATGGGTTCGAGTCACTTCTGGGGTGTGAGTTTTCAGTTATATATATATATATATATATATATATATATATATATATATATATATATATATATATATATATATATATATATATACATACATATATAAATAGTAAAATAGTCTAATAGGGGGCATAGGTGTTGTGTTAGTTGTCTCTTCAGAGGTTGCATGGCGTTTCACTTTCCCTCTTATGATGTCTTCGACGAAACCATTGGAGAAGCCGTTGTTGACTAGGACCTGCCTTACCCTACAGAGTTCTGTTGACTAGGACCTGCCTTACCCTACAGAGTTCAGTTGACTAGGACCTGCCTTACCCTACAGAGTTCTGTTGACTAGGACCTGCCTTACCCTACAGAGTCAACAACGGCTTCTCCAATGGTTTCGTCGAAGACATCATAAGAAGGAAAGTGAAACGCCATGCAACCTCTGAAGAGACAACTAACACAACACCTATACCCCCTATTAGACTATTTTACAGGAACTTCTTTTCCACAGCTCATAAAACAGAGGAAAGGGTCCTAAAAGATATTGTTAATAGAAACGTTATCCCTACAGACAAAAATCAGAGGATACAACGGACGATTTACTATAAAACCAGAAAAACGGCCAGCCTACTCATGAGAAACTCTCCAGACACAAAACACAACGCTTTAAAAGAGACTAACGTCGTCTATGCCTTCAAATGCCCTCTTGGGGACTGTAAGCTCCAAAAAACCCAGTATATAGGCAAGACAACAACATCTCTTTCTAGGCGTTTAACGATGCATAAGCAACAGGGCTCCATTAGGGAACATATAATCTCTTCCCACAACCAAACCATCGCCAGAGAAATCCTAGTAAACAACACAGAAATCATCGATAGATACAGTGATAGCAGGCAGCTTGACGTTTGCGAGGCACTACACATCAAGAAGTCAACACCAGCAATCAACAGCCAATTATTGCACAACTATATTCTACCCACCTCAAGACTCCGCTCCAATATAGAAGCATCAAGAAATATGGACCAATAGGCTTTCTACAAACACTTCTATTCAATATCCATTGTTTCGTGTTCTGTCTTGTGTTGATGAAATTAATACCCTATTAATACTCTTGTTCTGTCTTGTGTTGATGAAATTAATACCCTATTAATACCACATCTTGTTCTGTCTTGTGTTAATGCCACATCACCCCTTCCACCTCACTCAAATGTAGATATAAAATCGGAGATGCGTAAGCTCTATTCAGTTGTGTATTTGTGAACTAAAGTCTTTGAAAATGTAATAAGTTTTACGAAACGCGCTCGTGTCGCGTCAGACTAGAAATAAAAATGAATTTTGGAGAATTGATTTTTGATTTACCTCCAACAGTGAAACGAAATGTACGAAAGATTGAGAAAATTCGTGTTAGAATTATTAATCTTACTTTTTCGGTCATATTTAATAATATATGTCTACAGGAAAGACTGCTACCAAAATATATATATATATATATATATATATATATATATATATATATATATATATATATATATATATATATATATATATATATATATATATATATATATATTAGTATATTTTGGTAGCAGTCTTTCCTGTAGACATATATTATTAAATATGACCGAAAAAGTAAGATTAATAATTCTAACACGAATTTTCTCAATCTTTCGTACATTACGCTTCACTGTTGGAGGTAAATCAAAAATCACTTCTCCAAAATTCATTTTTATTTCTAGTCTGACGCGACACGGGCGCGTTTCGTAAAACTTATTACATTTTCAAAGACTTCACAAATACACAACTGATTAGAACTTACGTCTCTCTGATATTATATCTACATTTGAGTGAGGTGGGAAGGGTGATGTGGCATTAACACAAGACAGAACAGGATATTAATAGGGTATTAAAAGTATCAACACAAGACAGAACAGAAACAATGGGTATTGAATAGAAGTGTTTGTAGAAAGCCTTTTTCGGTCATATTTAATAATATATATATATATATATATATATATATATATATATATATATATATATATATATATATATATATATATATATATATATATATGAACAAGCCTGAATGGTCCCCAGGCATATATGCAACCAGAAACTCACATCCCAGAAGTGACTCGAACCCATACTGCCAGGATCACTATGCAACTGGTGTATATCTTGAGGTGCTTCCGGGGCTTAGCGTCCCCGCGGCCCGGTCGTCGACCAGGCCTCCAGGTGTACAGGTGTAAGGTGTACAGGACACCTTAACCTCTCGACCATCACGACCGTTCAAAAGATGATGGTAGCCGAGGCTATTTTCCCCACCATCCCGACGGCACTCTGATGGTAATCTTGAATATGGTATTTTATCAAATCACCTCATTCTTTGGGGTTGTAGTGCTTAATACTAGCTGTTTACTGCTTTTATGAATATTTAAAATCAAAGTAATTCTGAAACTATTCCAATAACACTTAAACAATTCAAAAACACCGAAGCAATGTTGATTATAAATAAACACAAATGAAACTGGTGCAATGCAAAATTTGTTGACTATATGCTAATAACAATTATAGTATTTGAACTATAAAAATAATTCAGAAATTTGTCTAATAGTTCTATAGCAGTGCTGATAATTCTGGAACAATACTAAAAATTTAAAACAAAAATAACTGTTCGGAAAAACTGAAATAATGATAACATAGAAACAATGACAATAATTTTGAAAATATACTACTTATACTGAAACTCTGATAATCCTGAAGAAATTATAATATACTGATAAATTTTTAGTTATGTAGAAACAATACTAATAATTCTGGAGCAATGCAAGTAATACTGAAACCATGAAACAGTTTCAGAAAAAATGGAAGATAAAAAATAATGATAATTCTGAAATAATGTTAATATTTCTGAATCAGAGTAATGAAATAATGATAATAATAATATTGCATCAACGCTAATAATGCTTAAAAATGATAATGATAATGAAATAATGAAAAAATAACTGATAACGTGGAACAAATGCTGAAAACAATGCCAATAATTCAGAAACCATGCTAATAGTTCTGCAACAGTTCAAATAATACTGGAACAATGCTAATAATACTGAAGGAATGATAATAATATTAAAACAATTAAAAAATGCTAAAGAAAAATGAGAAAATTAGTTGGAGCTGTGATGAGGATTCCAACCTACTCACTTGGAACTTCCAAGCGCACATCTAAACCACTTAACCAGAACATGCTGAAAAACAATTAACCTGTGATTCAATTGAAACCTTTGGCGATCCTGAGACTTCAAGAGAAGTCTAGTGAGGATTTCACTTATTGCTCGCACTGAAAGAATGCTAATAATATTTAAGCAATTCTAATAATATTGAATCAATGCTAATCATGCTGATTCATTGCTAATAATACTGAATGAGATGAAATGGATTTTCACACTTGAAACGATTTCAACAGCCTGCAACACTGAGCAAGGGTTCAGGATCTGCAGGCCATCAATGCATGTGGTGCATCGTGGCGAGAACAACAGTCACGACTCCGATGTTGCGATATTTGAGAGTATTACACAAGGTGGTAATATCCACCACCAGAATATCGTCATCTCTCGTCACTAGGACGTAATCTAGTAAAAGTAAATCGTAATCATAAAAGACATTATAGGGCGTAAGTAACTAAGGGGTTCCCACCTAATGTTATGATACATAAGGTGTAGAGCTGTGAAGCAGCACTACCCAGGTATGCCAAAGGGGACTTAAGTAGACTAACATATCTACGCGTGTGGCAGAACTTAGGAAGGAGTTAAAAGGAAATCTTTCGTAATACTAACATAGGTTTACTGACCAAGCTTAACACTATTACACTAGCAGGGTTTACACGTTAAATGAGAGCATCACGCTAGCAAAGCTAAACAATCAGCATAATCCAGGTGGGAATGACTCCAGGAGAGTTAGTATGCTTTAAGATCACCTGTCCCCACCACCGGTGAGGCACAGAATGAACTAACCTAAACACTCGTGATAACTCCAGTAATACCTGCTTATCACACGACAGTTTCATGTGACGATGACTGGTGTACAGCTGCACACCAGTCATCGTCACTTTGTCAATCAGTATCACAACACTTTGTCAATCAGTATCACAACACTTTGTCAAATAATATTGCAAGAACTGATAGCCAGTAATGATCTCTTAAAGAAAACGTATGTAACAAAAGTACACAACAGCGAGTTTTATGGCAGTGAAAGACAACACAGTGAAGTCATCACACACACGAAATCACTTGACTACACACTGAGTATAAAAAATACTCAGGTCTACATGAAAAATTTGTACGAGTCACGCAGACTCCGTTCACATGTAAATTACTGAAATAACTAAATGAATAATGAAACACTGAAAACATCGGTAACTACAACGCTAAATGTGTGATTACTATAATCCCGACCCATATGACACATGTGGCGACGTCACCACACAGGGTATCGTCATAACAAGGCACCACTGCAGGCCTCACCTTCTCCACTCTACACCCGTAGCAGGTGTCTGAATAGTCCTGTTAAGCCTGGCGACTGACTCGTAGAGTCAATGGCCGGGTGACAAGTACGAACACTATAAGTTATAAGTTATAACACTAACATAATTGGTCGGCCACACTCACATCCCAGTAAATTATTTCACTCTTGGTTAACTGTGGTGTGACAGTCATGAGCATATCACTGATGCACCACCAGTCTAATGAATGCGTCCATGCCCTGGCGGCATTACCTTCACCTCACACTGGCCGCACGTGGTGTCCTGTCACCATGGTGTTAGGTCAGGTACCAGTAGTCAGCTTGGTGTTATGTCCGGTACCAGTAGTCAGCTGGGTGTTAGGTCCGGTACCAGTAGTCAATGTGGCGTTAGGTCCGGTACCAGTAGTCAATGTGGCGTTAGGTCCGGTACCAGTAGTCAATGTGGCGTTAGGTCCGGTACCAGTAGTCAATGTGGTGTTAGGTCCGGTACCAGTAGTCAATGTGGCGTTAGGTCCGGTACCAGTAGTCAATGTGGCGTTAGGTCCAGCACCAGTAGCCAATGTGGCGTTAGGTCCGGCACCAGTAGTCAATGTGGTGTTAGGTCCGGTACCAGTAGTCACCTTAGTGTTAGGTCCGGTACCAGTAGTCACCTTAGTGTTAGGTCCGGTACCAGTAGTCAATGTGGTGTTAGGTCCGGTACCAGTAGTCACCTTGGTGTTAGGTCCGGCACCAGTAGTCAATGTGGTGTTAGGTCCGGTACCAGTAGTCACCTTGGTGTTAGGTCCGGTACCAGTAGTCAATGTGGTGTTAGGTCCGGTACCAGTAGTCAATGTGGCGTTAGGTCCGGTACCAGTAGTCAATGTGGCGTTAGGTCCGGTACCAGTAGTCACCTTAGTGTTAGGTCAGGTACCAGTAGTCAATGTAGCGTTAGGTCCGGTACCAGTAGTCACCTCGGTGTTAGGTCCGGTACCAGTAGTCAATGTGGTGTTAGGTCAGGTACCAGTAGTCACCTTGGTGTTAGGTCCGGTACCAGTAGCCAATGTGGCGTTGGGTCCGGTACCAGTAGCCAATGTAGCGTTAGGTCCGGCACCAGTAGTCACCTCGGTGTTAGGTCCGGTACCAGTAGTCAATGTGGTGTTAGGTCAGGTACCAGTAGTCACCTTGGTGTTAGGTCCGGCACCAGTAGTCAATGTGGCGTTAGGTCTGGCACCAGTAGTCAATGTGGCGTTAGGTCCGGCACCAGTAGTCACCTTGGTGTTAGGTCCTGCACCAGTAGTCAATGTGGCATTAGGTCCGGTACCAGTAGTCAATGTGGTGTTAGGTCAGGTACCAGTAGTCACGTTGGTGTTAGGTCAGGTACCAGTAGTCACCTTGGCGTTAGGTCCGGTACCAGTAGTCAATGTGGCGTTAGGTCAGGTACCAGTAGTCACCTTGGCGTTAGGTCCGGTACCAGTAGTCAATGTGGTGTTAGGTCCGGCACCAGTAGTCACCTTGGCGTTAGGTCAGGTACCAGTAGTCACCTTGGCGTTAGGTCCGGTACCAGTAGTCAATGTGGTGTTAGGTCAGGCACCAGTAGTTAATGTGGCGTTAGGTCCGGTATCAGTAGTCAGCTTGGTGTTAAGTACACACTCCATATATTGCTGAGAGAATGCTAACAATACATAAACAATGCTAATAATACTAAAACAATCCTTATTATAATGAAGCAATTATAATGATTCTGAAGCAATGCTAATAATATTTAATCAGTTTATATGGTATTGAAACAATGCTAATAATTCTCAAGTATGCTAATAATGCTGAAACAATGCCAGTAATTCTAAGTCAATGCTTATAATACTGATTGATATATATAATAATTCGGAAACATTGCGAATAATTCTGGAATATTGCTAATCAATCTGAAATAATGCTGAGGCAATGCAAATAATTTTGATACATTGATGAAAATTAAGAAACAAAACAAATAATTATGAAAGTGTTGGAAATAATACTGAAATTCTGAAACAATACATATTACTTACTGTAATAATACCTTAAGCCTCAAACATTGCTGATAATTGTGAAATAGTGCTGATTAGTCTGAAAAAGAACAAATAATTTTTAAACAGCTGCGAATGATTCTGATACAATGCTCATTATTCAAAAATAGACCTAATATTGCTGAAACACTGCTAATAATACAGAAACTATGATAAGGACTAGATTAAGGACTATCTTACAGGTAACTATCCACAGTCTCTGTACCTAAAGCCTATTAATTCCACTGACGTCAATGAGATAATCCTTTCCCTTAAAACCAAGTCTGGTGCCCTTGAGGAGATACCAACTTTAATTTACAAAAAAGCCTCCAGATCTTTAGTCCCTGCTATTGCTTTGCTCTTCAACAAGTCACTTGAACTCCAAACCTTTCCAGATATTCTAAAAAAAAGCGAGAGTAACGACTGTCCACAAATGTGTTGATCTCACAGATGTTAACAACTACAGACCTATATCAATCCTGCCAAACTTGTCAAAAAATTTTGAAAAACTAATCTACAAGCAGCTTTACTCATATCTAGCCAAACTCAATATACTTAGCCCTTGCCAATATGGCTTCAGACCCAAAAAAAGCACTAACGATGCACTTGTTAGTATGCTTAACTCGATTCATACAGCTCTTGATAAAAATGAGTTCCCTGTTGGGTTATTTGTGGACCTTGCTAAAGCTTTTGATACTGTCAACCACCAAAACCTTCTTCTTAAATTACATCATTATGGAGTCAGAGGACACTCCCTACAATACCTCAAATCCTACCTTACTGACAGGCTCCAATATGTTTCTGTGAATAATACAATTTTTCCCACCCTACCCATCAACATTGGTGTTCCTCAGGGCAGCATACTTGGCCCTTTCCTCTTTCTCATCTACATTAATGACCTTCCAAATGCCTCCCAACACCTCAAACCAATTCTGTTTGCTGACGACACAACCTTCATTTACTCCAGTCCTGACCCACTTGCTCTAAATGCCACAGTAAATACTGAGCTAAATAAAGTCCATCTTTGGCTAACTGCCAACAAACTCACCCTTAACATTGAAAAAATTTTCTATATTCTGTTTGGCAATAAATCCTCCAATCAAATAAATCTCAAAATAAACAATACCCAAATTTGTAACAAATTAGATGGCAAATTCCTTGGCATTCTCATTGACCACAAGCTGAATTTCCAGGGACACATTCTAAATATATCCAAAAAAGTTTCAAAAACTGTGGGCATTCTTTCTAAGATCAGATATTATGTACCACGCCCTGCCCTGGTGACTCTCTATTACTCCCTTATCTATCCATATCTCAACTATGGTATTTGTGCTTGGGGCTCTACTACCCAAAATCACTTACGTCCTCTAATTACTCAACACAAAGCTGCTATTAGGACAATATCCAACTCTGGCCCCAGACATCACTCGGTACCCCTACTCAAATCTCTGAATATGTTAGACATTAAGTCACTGCACATTCTCTCATGTGTATTATACATATATAAAACGCTAAACTATAATGCCAATCCTGATCTCAAAAGATTCATAGAAGGTTGTAACAGAACCCATGAGCACCACACCAGAAATAAATACAGTTTTGATATTCCTAGAGTACGACTTAATCAAACTAGAAATGCTCTACAAATCAAGGGGCCCAGAATGTGGAATGACCTTCCCAACCATGTTAAAGACTGTACCTCTCTCAACCAGTTTAAGCTAAAAACGAAGCTATACCTAATAAATTCCCTGTAACCTACCTTACCCTTCTATTGTCAACCAATGTCTGGTTTTTTTTTTAAAGAGCGCTGTTTGTCGACATAATTGTATTTGTGCTGCTTTTTCAGCTATGTTTTTATTTCTTGTTTTCATTCTACTCATTATGCTCAATTAGTATTAAGCTTGTCATTTAAGTTTATCATGCCCGAAACGCTTTGCGTAATAGTGGCTTTAGGCATTGTATGTACTAGCTCTACCTATAAGTCAACCAATCTTTGTAAAAACTTATTGTATGTATGTACCTTACCTAAATAAACATTTTATTTTATTATTTTATTTTATAATATTGTAACAATACTAATAATTGTGAAGCAATGCTAGTAGAGGGAGTCCTACCTGTAGACCCCAGCAAAATGAAGTTTTAAGTAGGTGATAAGTGTGTTAATAGTGGGATAGAGGTTATTGACACTACAATCGAAGAAGAGTCAGCCGGTAGCACCCAGCATTTGGAGATTGGTTTGCCTGTAGCTCCCAGGAAAATGTACCATCAAATGGCTCCAATATGTGGTGGAGGTGATCGGCGGCGGGTCCTTGTCCAAGGAGAACGACACCCTGGGGTGAGAACTCTGACACTTAATGGCCACAGTTGAAGTTATGTGAAAATAGTACTTAATAAGGGTGCGTTATAATTTTTCAGAAATAATAGTCTATTATAGGGGGAGAAAGCAGAAATAATAGTCTATTAATAATGTATAGTCTTTCTTCCAATAAATATAGGAAGAAAGGCTTTTATGGTTGGTTAAACCAACAATTACAGCTTCATGTACCCCCCAAGACTGTGCCTGTAGTGGTAAAATGACATAGTTGGTGGATATTATATAAATTCATTCTAGTATTTGTTCAGGTGTGGTCAATCTCTTCCGGCTCAACCGGTCGTGTCTCAGGGGAAAAAACACTTAAGTCAACTGCCTCCCATATAAGGGTGAGTGATCACTCGTTCCTCTCTTTAAAAGAGTTAAAGGGAACCACAATCACCCAAGAGTACAGTCTATAATATGGCCCATTTGAGGAATAAAAAACATTTTTGTTAATATATTTATTAGGTAAAGGCTACAAAATAACATAAAATGTTCATAAAAGTAGTTCTTCCTCCTCCTCCTCTGAGTAAAATTCTAAGCCTTTTACACTCACCATATCAGTTGCTGGAGTCTCCACCATGATGAGAAGATGTCCTTCATTGTCCTCTACCCTATTTTTTTTAGAGGCAGCTGACTCCTCTTCCTCCTCACTGGCAAGTGGTGGAGGTGGAGGCTGCTTATCTGCTGGGGGTAGGTCCTTTTCTATGCTGGGGGGCCGTTTGCAGAGAGGGGGTGAAATGTATACTCTGTAAGTACGATTTAAATTGTATGATGATTAAATAAAAAGTATATTTATTTATATCTGTTATTAGAATAAGTATACTAATTCACAAAGTAAAAATACTACTTGTCTCAGCCCCTGAAACCACAGACTTGTGACCTCTACAACATGTGTCATCAATTAGACTACGAAACAGCAGTTCGTTCACGATAGAACTCCCTCGTAGAATTATAACTTGGCAAATGTGGACTTGACTGTTCTAAAGACAAGAACGAAATTAACAAATAAAAAACTATTATTACAAAAGTATAAATAATATATGCCAAGAACTACAATCAATACTCACCCGGTCCTTCATGGACATCAATCTATGATATTGTCTTTGAGTGGTACCTTCCTTTTTGTAGGTAACATAGGGCAGTAATGGAGAGGGTTGGCACCTGTCTGGGGTTTTATAGGATATTCACCCTTCTCCTACCCCTCCTGATCCACTTTTTAGTCAGTTATTCAGGTTAAGTAAGTAACAGAAATATTCCCTACACCATCGATAAGAACCAATAGTCAGACCTCTACGAAATGTTTTCATACAAAGCTGTTTCATAAAGAAATATCGTCGTACATAGGCAAGGACCCGTTTATCATTTAATTATAAAGTTACTCTAGAAAATACATTATGTAAATAATACTAGGCAGAAGATAAGCCCAGATGGCTTATTCTGTGAACAAACATGATGCAATATAGCCAGCAGACGAGACTAAAAGCACTCTGGAGTCTGTGACGCATGCTATACACTTCTGATATATTGTTCTTTTTAATAAACTCCACGAAATAATGACCATATGTATCCGGGGTCATGTCATAAATGTTAAAAAAAACATTCGATATTTAACTACATCAATATATATATATATACACACACAGTGACCCATAGACTCCCTACTGTGAGTTGGTAGAATATTATTTGTAAAGATTATAGGCCTCATTGTTAAAATATTGAAATGTACAATCTCTTCCGCATTAGAACACCCTAGGTAATGCACCTGAGCAAATAGTTTGTTTTAAGTTTATATTATTATCACGACAACTCATTATGTTTTAGCTTGCACATCACATAGGACGTTTCTGTGTCCGTCAATGGATAAAACCCCAGTTTTGTCAGCAAACAGTAAAACCAACCTATTATATACAACGCCAGAGTCAAATTCAAGCTTCATACATAAGTTGCTCCATGGGAAGGGAGCCTTTTGTTTGAATGGTAGATAAGTCAGAGGCAAATATCGATCTTTCCTTATCAAAGGTGTCATAAGCAAGTATTGAGTCACGCTCTAAGCCTAATGATTTCAAGGTTTGTAATAAAGATGCGAATAATGATTGTCGAAGTCGTCTAAAATTCGATAAATTGCGTTATTATTCAAATAAATGGCAATACTTCTCATTTTTGCATTTTCAAAATATAACCCATTCCCCTGATGAAGACCTACATAATATGTCACTGGTACAATTAACATATATATATATATATATATATATATATATATATATATATATATATATATATATATATATATGTCGTACCTAGTAGCCAGAACTCACTTCTCAGCCTACTATTCAAGGCCCGATTTGCCTAATAAGCCAAGTTTTCCTGAATTAATATATTTACTATAATTTTTTTCTTATGAAATAATAAAGCAACCCTTTTCTCTATGTATGAGGTAAATTTTTTTTTATTGGAGTTAAAATTAACGTAGATATATGACCGAACCTAACCAACCCTACCTAACCTAACCTAACCTATATATATAGGTAAGGTTAGGTTAGGTAGCCAAAAAAAGCTAGGTTAGGTTAGGTTAGGTAGGTTAGGTAGACGAAAAAACATTAATTCATGAAAACTTGGCTTATTAGGCAAATCGGGCCTTGAATAGTAGGCTGAGAAGTGCGTTCTGGCTATTAGGTACGACATATATATATATATATATATATATATATATTATATATATATATATATATATATATATATATATATATATATATATATATATATATATATATATATGTCGTACCTAGTAGCCAGAACGCACTTCTCAGCCTACTATGCAACGCCCGATTTGCGTAATAAGCCAAGTTTTCCTGAATTAATATATTTTCTCTAATTTTTTTCTTATGAAATGATAAAGCTACCCATTTTATTATGTATGAGATCAATTTTTTAAAATGGAGTTAATATTAACGTAGATATATGACCGAACCTAACCAACCCTACCTAACCTAACCTAACCTATCTTTATAGGTTAGGTTAGGTTAGGTAGCCGAAAAAGTTAGGTTAGGTTAGGTTAGGTAGGTTAGGTAGTCGAAAAACAATTAATTCGTGAAAACTTGGCTTATTAGGCAAATTGGGCCTGGCATAGTAGGTTGAGAAGTGCGTTCTGGCTACTAGGTACGACATATATATATATATATATATATATATATATATATATATATATATATATATATATATATATATATATATATATATATATATATATATATGTGTCGTACCTAATAGCCAGAACGCACTTCTCAGCCTACTATGCAAGGCCCGATTTGCCTAATAAGCCAAGTTTTCATGAATTAATGTTTTTTCGACTACCTAACCTACCTAACCTAACCTAACCTAACTTTTTCTGATTCCTAACTTAACCTAACCTATAAAGATAGGTTAGGTTAGGTTAGGTAGGGTTGGTTAGGTTCAGTCATATATCTACGTTAATTTTAACTCCAATAAAAAAAAATTGACCTCATACATAATGAAATGGGTAGCTTTATCATTTCATAAGAAAAAAATTAGAGAAAATATATTAATTCAGGAAAACTTGGCTTATTAGGCAAATTGGGCCTTGCATAGTAGGCCAAAAAGTGCATTCTGGCTACTAGGTACGACATATATATATATATATATATATATATATATATATATATATATATATATATATATATATATATATATATATATATTATATATATATATGTCGTACCTAGTAGCCAGAACGTACTTCTCAGCCTACTATGCAAGGCCCGTTTTGCCTAATAAGCCAAGTTTTCCTGAATTAATATATTTTCTCTAATTTTTTTCTTATGAAATGATAAAGCTACCCATTTCATTATGTATGATCTCAATTTTTTTTATTGGAGTTAAAATTAACGTAGATATATGACCGAACCTAACCAACCCTACCTAACCTAACCTAACCTATCTTTATAGGTTAGGTTAGGTTAGGTAGCCGATAAAGTTACGTTAGGTTAGGTAGTCGAAAAACAATTAATTCATGAAAACTTGGCTTATTAGGCAAATCGGGCCTTGCATAGTAGGCTGAGAAGTGCGTTCTGGCTACTAGGTACGACATATATATATATATATATATATATATATATATATATATATATATATATATGTCGTACCTAATAGCCAGAACGCACTTCTATGCCTACTATTCAAGGCCCGATTTGCCTAATAAGCCAACTTTTCCTGAATTAATATATTTTTTCTAATTTTTTTCTTATGAAATGATAAAACTACCAATTTCATTATGTATGAGGTCATTTTTTTTTATTGGAGTTAAAATTAACGTAGATATATGACCGAACCTAACCAACCCTACCTAACCTAACCTAACCTATCTTTATAGGTTAGGTTAGGTTAGGTAGCCGAAAATGTTAGGTTAGGTTAGGTTAGGTAGGTTAGGTAGTCGAAAAACAATTATTTCATGAAAACTTGGCTTATTAGGCAAATCGGGCCTTGCATAGTAGGCTGAGAAGTGCGTTCTGGCTACTAGGTACGACATATATATATATATATATATATATATATATATATATATATTTATATATATATATATATGTCGTACCTAGTAGCCAGAACGCACTTCTCAGCCTACTATGCAAGGCCTGATTTGCCTAATAAGCCAAGTTTTCATGAATAAATATATTTTCTCTAATTTTTTTCTTATGAAATGATAAAGCTTCCCATTTCATTATGTATGAGGTCAATTTTTTTTATTGGAGTTAAAAATAACGTAGATATATGACCGAACCTAACCAACCCTACCTAACCTAACCTAACCTATCCTTATAGGTTAGGTTAGGTTAGGTAGCCGAAAAAGTTAGATTAGGTTAGGTTAGGTAGGTTAGGTAGTCGAAAAACAATTAATTCATGAAAACTTGGCTTATTAGGCAAATCGGGCCTTGAATAGTAGACATAGAAGTGAGTTCTGGCTATTAGGTACGACATATATATATATATATATATATATATATATATATATATATATATATATATATATATATATATATATATATATATATATATATATATATATATATATATTTTTTTTTTTTTTTTTTTTTTTTTAAAGAAAAATATAGGAAGGGAGTACCACCTCTAGCTGGAAGAAGGGGGACCCATAGCCTCGGAGGAAACCACGCATAACGCATTAAAGGGAATGTTTAGATCCCCTCCAATACAGTTCCTGTGTGCTTTTCTCCTACCACCCCCTTCCTTGAATATTTTTTGTGCTTTATTATGCATTTGATGGTTACAAGATATACATGGGTTGATACAAAAATAATAATGCAAAAAGGTGCTTAAAGGTTATGGATCTCTTGAAGAACACAACAATGGGAAACATTGATGAATGTCACAGACGGGTTCGATCATTGTTACAAGTCAAACACTTCTTCGAATTCCTCTGAAGTTGGACTAGTGCCCAAGACGCAACAGGCATTTCCCCTCTGAATCGCAACACTGAGGCACTGGAACAAGAAACTTTTTGCTCTCTGGTCTTTTGTAGCGCTGATCAATTTGTCCCCCAATTCCTTCAGGAACTTCAATGCACATTTTCCCCACGAACCGAGGGTCTCCGAGCCGATCGGAACAAAGCTGTAGCAGTGTGCTAGACCTCTGTATTTAATAATTTTCTGCGATTCCCTGAAAGAAGCAGCACCACCGCTTTCACGTGTGCTGTAGTGGAGGTAGGTACTGGCCAGTGTGGCAGCGCACGTGTAGTCCCATACCACTTGCTTACCATCCTTCCAAGGTAGCAAGGTGACCCCATCAGGGCGCTTCTGAGGGTCGTTAGGTCTGGATAAGTGTGGTTCTCTTTGTGCCGGGCAGCGGGCTGTGGCGAGGCTCCTCTTGATGATGTCGTTGACTTCTTCATGTCTTGCAATTTTACCCTGTGATTTACGACATACCAGACCATGACGACCATATTGGTCTGCCATCGCAGTTCCGCAGATGCACCTATGTTCGGTGAGGATGGGGGCGGCAAGGCGAAGGGCAACTCCAATGCGGAGAGCGTCATGACTGAGGCGAGTTTCCAGGGCTGCATTGGGCACAGCAAATAAAAAATCCCCGGCGTGGGGTGCTGTTACCGCTAGGAGGCGGGCTTTGTTTTCAGCATCAGCGTTGTCAATCATTGCTGTGACAGTCTTTTCCATTATGGGGCTATCCCAGTGGGCCTGCTTGTGGTCTTTTGGGACTTGTGGTCGGGGTTGAGGGTGTGCAATGGTGTCCTATTGTCTGGCTGCTTCGATGAACGTTTGATCATGAGTTCCCGCTGTCTCTCTCATACGCTCTGGTAGGATCTGCCCTACCAATTCGTTGGCTGCTGTACATGAGGATAAGAATGCTGGAAGTGCTACCTCAGTTGCCTTTCGTATGCCTATCCCTCCAAATCTCACTGGTAGTGTTGCTTGGTCCCACTGACTGTCATCTAAATCTAGGTTGAGCGCCTTCCTGAATATTGACCTGAGGAGCTCATCATATTGATTTAGAAGTGGGTTGCCAAAAGTTGGTGCACACCTTAAGAAGTATGTTAGCCTGGGCAGGGTAAGGCACTTTGTGAGAAGGTAGAGGGCATCGTGGGAGTCCAAGTCCCCAATTCTCTCTTCCATCCTCTTTAGGTCTCTAAACTTTTCGTCAAGGACTGCAGCAATGGCATTGTGGCCCAGAGGTGCTCCGAGTAGTGTGCTGTCGGTAGGTTTAACGACTGAGGCTTCTGGTAGAACTGATTTCACTGCTCTAATGATTACTTCACTAGATGCAATAATTTCGCACTTGGAGGGGCTAAGAACGAGACCCATGGACTCCCCCCGTGTCTTCACCAGCTGTAAGTCTTCTAGCAGGGAATCTTGTGTGCCTGCCAGAGTGCCATCATCCAGGAACCAGATGTTGAGCTCGCTGGACAGTCTGGTTGTAATTTCTCGAACCGCTATGCAAAAGAGGAACGGTGCAAGTGGGTCACCCTGTTGAATTCCCTCTGCTGAGGTGACTTCATGTTTGCCAAACAGGAGGGTTGAGTCTTTGCTGTAGCCTGCTGACACAAACGGGAGAATGCTTGGGCAATGAATATATATATATATATATATATATATATTCAGAGGTCTTATATATATATATATATATATATATTATATATATCCTCCTGGACTGCAGTGAGGATTGCTTCCCTTTTGACCGAGTTGAAGGCATTTTTAAAATCTAATTTTACTACTGCCTGGTCTTCAGTAAGAGAGCTAATGTAGGCTCGTGCAGCATGAGCCGCTGCTTCACAGCCTTGGGGGACTCCAAACCCCAGCTGGTTGGGTTGCAGCATGGTGGCTGCTTCCGTTCGGATACTTCTGACAGCAGCCCTTGCAACTAGGCGGCGAAGGGTATTACCAACGGCAATGGGTCTGATTCCTCCCCCCTTCTTTTTGAGGGCACATAGGGATGCACCAAAGAAGAATGGTTTGATTTCATCAGGGATTAACCCGGCGAGGCAGTTGTTGACAAACGTTGTGATTTCTGTCAGGAGCGCTTCTGCAGCTGGGCCAAGAACAGGGTTCACCATTTCCTTCACATGTTGAGGTCTTACCCCTGTGTAGCCTCCTGAGGAGCCCGGGGGAAATGAAACGATAGCTTTATAAACCTCTGATTCCCGGAGGACGAGAGGTTCCTGATTAGGGGCGAGCCTGACCTGTGGGGGAGGTCCACCTACGGCCCTGACGGGGTGTTTTTCTCTCAGTGCTTGGGCTGTGGTTTCATCCCTGGGCAAAATTTTGTCCTCACTTGTGATTAACCTGAGTGCCCCGACTGTATTGCCCTCTTCAATTTTCTTGCTAACTTGGGTACCTAATTTTCTGTTGTTGCTGATTGTCGTACTTGGTCTGCCTCGGCGGTGTTTGGTGTGTTTGGGGAGGCGGACTAGGTTGTCAGCCCTAGGAAAATCCCTAATTGCTTTATTGACGGATGAGGCCAGTGTCTTGCCTCCTCTGTCTGGTACACCTAAGCATGCATTGCCAAAAAGTAGCAGATTGTGCCAGGCTTTGATGGTATCAGGTGCAACAAGGTTATTTGACCCTCTGTTGACTTTTGCGTATATATATATATATATATATATATATATATATATATATATATATATATATATATTATATATTGTGACGGTAACGCGTTGGTGTTCGGCTGTTTAAGGCTAGGGGTATGGCCTCGTCACAGAGTTATAAAAAAAAAATAGAAAAAACTGGAACTTCGTCTGTGGTAAGGTAAGGAGAAGACACACAAAACACAAGTAAATTTTAACAATGAAATTTTAATTACGTTAAATAAATCAAAACATGAATAAAATGCACAAACAAATTCTTATAATAAAATCAATCAATCAAAATAATAAGAATAATTAAATGACACAATGAAAAGTTACGTTAAGGCAAAATAACAAGAAGTGCAATACAAAAGTAAATGGGAGGTGTTGGAATATTGGCTTTAAGCCACCACTTCTCTCAGTACACGCTAGCGTCTAGCCGGGAGGAGTGGTGACAACGAGAGCACTGAACATTCTGAGGTCTGAGGTTGGGGCGACCCCAGACATCAAGTAGTATGGGGGGGGCGAGTGCAGGTGCAGCCAGACCGGCGACCAATCAGCGGAGCCGGCAGCGATCAACATGTAGTTTGGTGGTTTGAGTCCGAACAGGTGGCTGGCTGCATACGTTTTGCTCACCCTGGCAAGCCTTGCTGGTGTTGTTGTCATTGTTGGACATGTCTTCCATAGTCGTTTTATATAACCACAACGACGTAATTGTGGAGGGAAGAGCAGGCTCAATCTCTTGAAGGAGATTATCGTCACAATATATATATATATATATATATATTATATATATATATATGTCGTACCTAATAGCCAGAACGCACTTCTATGCCTACTATTCAAGGCCCGATTTGCCTAATAAGCCAAGTTTTCATGAATTAATTGTTTTTCGACTACCTAACCTACCTAACCTAACCTAACTTTTTCTGATTTCTAACCTAACCTAACCTATAAAGATAGGTTAGGTTAGGTTAGGTAGGGTTGGTTAGGTTCAGTCATATATCTACGTTAATTTTAACTCCAATAAAAAAAAATTGACCTCATACATAATGAAATGGGTAGCTTTATCATTTCATAAGAAAAAAATTAGAGAAAATATATTAATTCAGGAAAACTTGGCTTATTAGGCAAATTGGGCCGTGCATTCTGGCTACTAGGTACGACATATATATATATATATATATATATATATATATATATATATATATATATATATATATATATATATATATATATATATATATATATATATTATATATATATATGTCGTACCTAGTAGCCAGAACGTACTTCTCAGCCTACTATGCAAGGCCCGTTTTGCCTAATAAGCCAAGTTTTCCTGAATTAATTTAGCCGATTTCCTGAATTAGCCGATAAAGTTACGTTAGGTTAGGTAGTCGAAAAACAATTAATTCATGAAAACTTGGCTTATTAGGCAAATCAGGCCTTGCATAGTAGGCTGAGAAGTGCGTTCTGGCTACTAGGTACGACATATATATATATATATATATATATATATATATATATATATATATATATATATATATATATATATATATATATATATATATATATATTTATATATATATATATATATATATATATTGTGACGATAATCTCCTTCAAGAGATTGAGCCTGCTCTTCCCTCCACAAATACGTCGCCACAAATATATATAACTACTATGGAAGAAATGTCCAACAACGACAACAACACCAGCAAGGTTTGCCAGAGAGCAAAACGCATGAAGCCAGGGACACCTGTTCAGACTCAAACCGCCAAACTACCTGTCTTACTACCGGCTCCGCTGATTGGTCGCCGGTCTGGCTGCAACTGCACTCGCCCCCCCCCCCCCCCACACTACTTGATGTCTGGGGTCGCCACGACCTCAGACCTCAGAATATTCTGTGCTTCCACAGTTAACACTTCTCCCGGCTAGACGTAAGCGTATACTGAGAGAGGTGGTAGCTTAAAGCCAATATTCCAGCACCTTCCTTTATTTTTGTATTGCACTTCTTGTTATTTTGTCTTAACGTAACTTTTCATTGTGTCATTTAATTATTCTTATTATTTTGATTGATTGATTTTATTATACGAATTTGTTTGTCCATTTTATTCATGTTTTGATTTATTTAACGTAATTAAAATTTCATTGTTAAAGTTTACTTGTGTTTTGTGTGTCTTCTCCTTACCTTACCACAGACGAAGTTCCAGTTTTTTCTATTTTTTTTTATAACTGTGTGACGAGGCCATACCCCTAGCCTTAAACAGCCGAACACCAACGCGTTACCGTCACAAGTTATATGGGGGCCTGTCCTAGGAGCTTCACTCAGGTACTGGTGCCAAGTGGTAATTTATGGTAAGCGTATTTAACTTTGTTAACGTAGCTTTACTATTTTCATATTTAATTTCATTTTTTATAAGGTGCGGTGTATTGTGCATTACGAGAGTAACATATGGTGAAGGTGAGACAACTTTGGATTACGTGGTGACTGTAGGCCTCAGTCATACTCTTAATTGGTCATCTCTCCCTCCGTGTTATTACTCGTGTTTACCATCTTTGTCCCTTGAATATTTCTCATTTTGACAGATCATCATATTGGTACCCTGGTACTGTGGTCTGCCCCGGGTCAAGAGTACCCAATCTTCTGCAATCTGACTGTAGGAGGACAAAGAGGGCCATAGTTCCTCTAGCTCGAACTTTAGTTGCTGAATTGGGACCTCAGCAGCAGTTCTCGTCACCAGTTGACACCTCGCACCCCTACACGTCAGTCAGAGATGATGATACATACAACGGTAGGGAATTAGCTTACTTTTCAGAGCACAAAAGTTCGCTAATTCTGTAAGTATCATATTAAATTCAGTAGGAAAAACTTGCTTTATGTCCTATAGAGACTTGGCAAGGTATGCCTACATCCTTGGACTACCAATTTTACTTTTGAGGCAATTTACTGTTTCATTTGTTTTCGAAACTCTGTTTCATTTGTTAGTAGGATTTTCTTGCCCTTATCCTCTTACATGAGTACCGGGTACAAGATTTCCTTCGCCCTTGATTTAATTTAATCATTTAACATCTTTTACTTAACTTTAATTGTTAAAGATCTCACAGGATAGGTACCAGTTGCCACGTTGTCCTGTTTCTGACATTCACTATTGAATATTCGTGTACCTTTATTTGCTAATTTCACCATGTTTCGTCTCCAAGCTTTCCGTGCAAATCCAGCAGGTGAAATAGGGACTTTAAGTCGTGCCAAGAGGACTGAATTACAAACTCTTGCACATGAGTATCAACTAGAAGTTCCCTACCAAGCCAACAAAAATGACCTATACAACCTGTTGCTGGATTACTATTTAGAGCAAGGTAAGATCGACTCTGAAACTCATGAAACTTACTATATTGCAGATAAACCTGACTTAGCAACGCTGAAACTCAAACTAGAGCTGGCCAAGATTGAACGCGAGCAATAAAGGGAAGCCCTCGAACAACAAGAACGAGCAGCTGCCATACGAAGAGACGAACAAGAACGCGAAGCTGCCTTGAGGAGAGAAGAACAAGAACGCGAAGCTGCCTTGAGGAGAGAAGAACACGAACGTGGACTCGCCCTCCAGGAACGTGAGGTCGCTTTACTCCGTGAACGTGAACGAGTACAGCTTGAAACCAAACAACGCGAGTTGGAAATGCAACGTGAACATGACAAGCAACAAGCGACTCTGGCTCTAGAGTGTCGTCAACGAGAATACACGTTGGAAACTTCACACCTCGCTCAACGCCAGCAAGCTACTGCCAATCTTCCCGTCAGTTTTAATATATCACATGCAAGTAAGTTAATGCCATCCTTTGTAGAAGCAGAAGTTGATGTGTTCTTTACCACCTTTGAAACCCTTGCTAATCAACTCAGTTGGCCTGTCGACCAATGGGCCACACTTCTCAGAGTCCATCTTACAGGTAGAGCTGCAGTCACACTCAGTACTTTGGCGTCTGAGAATGACTACCACACTCTGAAACAAGCAGTGTTGGACGCCTACCTCCTCTCTACAGAAAGTTATAGAAGGAAATTCCGTGACCACCTGAAGGCAAGTACCACTACCTTCCTTGAGTTTGCTAACACGAAACGGAGGTATTTCATGAAATGGCTGGAAGCAGCACATGTCTCTACTTTTACAGAACTAGTCAACCTGATGCTTGTTGAAGAATTCTTGAGGCGTGTGCCGCCTCCTGTCCGCCTCTACTTAGCAGATAAAGAAGAAACCGACTACCTGAAGTGTGCTAAGTCGGCTGACACTTACAGCCTCATCCACCGGCTGATACCCGAACCATCCTCCAGTAAGAAGTCGTGGTACAGTTACGAGAAGGTGAGCCCCGATCAAGCTGGTTCACAACTGTACTGCAAGTATTGTAGACTCTATGGACATACCATAGACAAGTGTGGTAAGTCTCAATACAAGGGAACCACTGACCAACAAAAACCCAAACCAACTCCTCCTAAGTCCGGTAAGCCTGTGATGAATGTTGGTGTTAAGGTTAATGATCTTTCTCTTTTCAGTAACCACCTGTATACTGGAACTGTCTCTGCCAACGGTTCAAATCCGGAGGGACGTTTCAAATTGAAGATCTTGAGGGACACAGCGGCTCTACAATCGATCATCTTGAAGTCGGCTGTGCCCAACATCACCTACACCGGAGAAACTGTCTTCATCACTGACCTCACTGCTACCACTCCATACCCTCTCGCCAGAGTCCACCTGGATTGTCCCTACGTGAACGGGGAAGTCCAAGTCGCCGTCAGGGAAAAGCCTTTTCCCATGCCTGGAGTGCAACTTCTCCTAGGCAACGACTTGGCAGAAGACCTGCAACCGACCAACCTGATCGTCATGGACAAACCCCAGGTGTGTAACTCTGTGCCAATAAACCCTATTCTAGAGTATGTTCCAGCAGAGGTTCAAGAGAGTGATGAAGTTTCTCCTCCGGTTCTCGTGACCACCCGTGCACAAGCCGCACGTCCACAGCCAGCTGACTCTACTGCTACCGCTGTCCCTCAAGACCCTCAGAAACTCCCCCCGCATCTGACCAAGTTGGAGTTCCGTAAGTTGCAGAGGGAAGATCTTACTTTAACACCATTGTTTTTCCAGGCTGAGACTCAAACCGACAGTATTCCTGGGTTCTTCCTAGAGAACGACTTACTCTACCGCAGATATAGACCCAGTAAACTGAAGGAGGAGGACGATTGGGCCAACATCGAACAACTTGTGATTCCCACCAGCCTGCGGCCCACTATTCTACACCTGGCCCACGGAGCATTCTCCCACTACGGCTTCAACAAGACTTACCATGGGATTCGTCAAGACTACTACTGGCCAGGTATGGTAAATAACGTCAAACAGTACGTAAAACAGTGTCATACATGTCAGATGGCAGGCAAACCGAACATCTCCATTCCCAGAGCGCCACTGATTCCCATACAGGTGCCTGCGGAACCTTTCCACAGACTCATAATAGACTGTGTTGGTCCTTTACCTCGGACCAGTTCAGGTAACGCCTACATCCTAACCATCCTGTCTCCTACCACCAGATTTCCCATAGCAGTTCCAGTGAAGAACATCACGGCTGCTACGGTTATAAAACATCTATTGAAGATCTTCACTCAATACGGATTTCCCAGGGAGATTCAAAGTGACTGTGGTACCAACTTCACCAGTGATCTCTTCAAAAGGACACTGGAGGAGTTCAACATCAAACAGGTATTGTCCAGCCCCTATCATCCTGCTTCACAGGGTTCTCTTGAACGTAGTCATCAGACCATCAAAGCACTCTTGAAAAAGTTTTGTAGTGAAACCTCGAAGGATTGGGATAAGCAGATTGATCTTATAATGTGTATTTTCAGAAGTCTCCCCAATGAGTCCCTAGGAGTATCTCCTTATGAGATGCTCTACGGCCGTAAGTGCCGTACTCCCCTTAAGGCTTTCAAAGACTCTCTCCGAGATGTCACCTTCAGTGAGAATCAGAATGTGCCCCAGTTTCTTCAAAACCTTCAACACATTCTCGAGAGAGTCCACCGTTTTGCCCATGATAATCTATTGAAAGCCCAGGAGAAGATGAAAACTCATTACAACCAGACCAGCAAAGTACGAAAATTTAAGCCGGGAGACTTCGTCCTTGTATACTTCCCTATCCCAGGTTCACCTTTACAAAACAGATTTTCAGGACCCTACTGCGTCAAAGAGTGCAGGAATAATAACAACTACGTAATAGAGACTCCAGATAGGCGGCGGAAGACCCAGCTGTGCCACGTCAACCTCCTGAAGCAATATAATGGTACTCCTCCCACTGTCCTAATTAACTATTCCACCTTCACAGAACCCTACATCCACAGTGAGACCATCCCAGCTTCTCCTCCCGAAAGCACTGACAAGGAGTCAGCGCTTTCTAATTCCGAAATCCTTAATGATCTTCCCAAATGCTTTCAGGATAATAATCGTGCTCCTTTGCCCTCTTCTAATTCCACTCTCACCTCGACAGATAAGCCCTTCATCCTCCATGTCGACGCCAATGGTACCGACGTTGATGGTGTCGTGATGCAGCAACGAGGCGAGAAGAATACACCTGTCAGCGACTACTGCTACAAGGAACTACGGAACAATTGGCAAGGAGCTACTCTTCCTCATCCTGAAGCTTCAGCACTTCACTCCACACCTGAAAAGTGCTCGGTCCACCATCAATACGGACCACACCACCCTACACCTCCTGCAGCACGCCCACTTCTCATCTCAATGTCTTCTACTATGGGCTTGCTAACTGCAGAAATTCAACCTGGAGACACGCTATACCAAGAGTCTGACAACATCTTAGCCCATGATCTCTCCAGAGTTTATGAAGTAGAAGCAACTCCATCTAATACTCCACCACATAACGACGTACTTCTTCCAGAACCGCAGGCTTAGGGGGAGAGTTGTGACGATAATCTCCTTCAAGAGATTGAGCCTGCTCTTCCCTCCACAAATACGTCGCCACAAATATATATAACTACTATGGAAGAAATGTCCAACAACGACAACAACACCAGCAAGGTTTGCCAGAGAGCAAAACGCATGCAGCCAGGGACACCTGTTCAGACTCAAACCGCCAAACTACTTGTCTTACTACCGGCTCCGCTGATTGGTCGCCGGTCTGGCTGCAACTGCACTCGCCCCCCCCCACACTACTTGATGTCTGGGGTCGCCACGACCTCAGACCTCAGAATATTCCATGCTTCCACAGTTAACACTTCTCCCGGCTAGACGTAAGCGTATACTGAGAGAGGTGGTAGCTTAAAGCCAATATTCCAGCACCTTCCTTTATTTTTGTATTGCACTTCTTGTTATTTTGTCTTAACGTAACTTTTCATTGTGTCATTTAATTATTCTTATTATTTTGATTGATTGATTTTATTATACGAATTTGTTTGTCCATTTTATTCATGTTTTGATTTATTTAACGTAATTAAAATTTCATTGTTAAAGTTTACTTGTGTTTTGTGAGTCTTCTCCTTACCTTACCACAGACGAAGTTCCAGTTTTTTCTATTTTTTTTTATAACTATGTGACGAGGCCATACCCCTAGCCTTAAACAGCCGAACACCAACGCGTTACCGTCACAATATATATATTATATATATATATATATATATATATATATTATATATATATATATATGTCGTACCTAATAGCCAGAACGCACTTCTATGCCTACTATTCAAGGCCCGATTTGCCTAATAAGCCAAGTTTTCATGAATTAATTGTTTTTCGACTACCTAACCTACCTAACCTAACCTAACCTAACTTTTTCGGCTACCTAACCTAACCTAACCTATAAAGATAGGTTAGGTTAGGTTAGGTAGGGTTGGATAGGTTCGGTCATATATCTACGTTATTTTTAACTCCAATAAAAAAAAATTGACCTCATACATAATGAAATGGGTAGCTTTATCATTTCATAAGAAAAAAATTAGAGAAAATATATTAATTCATGAAAACCTGGCTTATTAGGCAAATCAGGCCTTGCATAGTAGGCTGAAAAGTGCGTTCTGGCTACTAGGTACGACATATATATATATATATATATATATATATATATATATATATATATATATATATATATATATATATATATATATATATATATATATATATATATGTCGTACCTAGTAGCCAGAACGCACTTTTCAGCCTACTATGCAAGGCCTGATTTGCCTAATAAGCCAGGTTTTCATGAATTAATATATTTTCTCTAATTTTTTTCTTATGAAATGATAAAGCTACCCATTTCATTATGTATGAGGTCAATTTGTTTTCATTGGAGTTAAAATTAACGTAGATATATGACCGAACCTAACGAACCCTACCTAACCTAACCTGACCTATCTTTATAGGTTAGGTTAGATTAGGTAGCCGAAAACGTTAGGTTAGGTTAGGTTAGGTAGGTTAGGTAGTCGAAAAACAATTAATTCATGAAAACTTGGCTTATTAGGCAAATTGGGCCTTGCATAGTAGGCTGAGAAGTGCGTTCTGGCTACTAGGTACGACATATATATATATATATATATATATATATATATATATATATATATATATATATATATATATATATAGTGGGGTATTACTTGGGCCCAAGGATGATCTATTAAGAGACTAGTCTGATTCACAGCCAGGAACATGAGTTTTGGAGATGGTCCTTTTAAAGGTATAGCTTACAGGGTCGGGGGAAGCTAGTAGTGAACTGTTTAGGGACAAATAAGTGCTGGGGTAGGGAACATCCAGCGTTACCCATAATTTAGCATAAGCCACATGTATTCGATATTTTGTACCATCAGTCACTCTTGTATTTAGCACCCAAGCATGAGCGAGGAGTTCCAACCTTAAACGCACTTCTATATTGTCTAAGGGGTTGTCTAGATGGGAACAGAAACTTGTTGTAGGGCATTGAAAAATTTATTATCCTGATACATGTGAAAGGTGCTGCAACTGGCCAAGTTTCAGCATCGCAGCCTAAATAGAGAGGGAGAAAAAAAACAAACATTTTTTTTAGACAATGTTCAAATCACTTCACAGCCCACAATTGTGAACCGAAATCAGTTCTACAACACTTAGCTATGACCTTACTATATAATAAAGATTTGTCTGATAGATTTTTATCTCAGATGTATTTAGTGCAATAATACAGATTTTGTAAATTTCAAAGAATCCTATGCAACAATATGATATATATAAATATTTATAAAATCAATAAATCTACGTAGAAAGAAAAGCCACCACTATGTTTTAGAGGCATAAACTCTACATATAATGTGCAAGTTTCATGTAAATTGAATAATAAATAAAGTCTTTAAAATCAGATAAAATTGTAAAATATTTACATGCACAAACGAAGGTCAAAGTTCAGCCACCTTTAGCTGAGGTTGATGTTGACCGATATCATTCAAAATTTGCACCCTTGTAGAAAGGCATGGGTTCAGTAAGGTGTGCAAGTACCATGCAGATCGCCGGATAAATAAAAAATAAAATAAAAAAAAAAATTATATATTTGCCACCAGTTTTATATGTACAAATATTTATGAAGTAATATCACAATATAACACTAAAACATACTAACCTAATATAATTGGTCAGAAATATGGGTCCTCAAGGTGGCACTGGAGTGGCACTAGTTGGCACCTGCGCCATAGCTGGGGTCAGCCCCCTCAGGGGCCTTTCTTGGTTTGGTTTTGCGTCTCGTTGGTCTCTGCATATCCTTGTCCTTTTTGTTCAAGTACCAGTTCAGTTAGATTTGGAGTAGCAGGTGCAAGACCTGGAGTAGAAGGTGGAAAATGTGCGGTGGCAGAGGGTGGGATTGTGGGGGGGGGGGGGGGGGCAGCGGGCTGAAACACTTGCGGCTGAGTGGCCGCCTCGATCTTCACTCGTCAAAGTGCGTAATCTACAGATTCTGGCCAGCTCGCACCTTCTACGGGCAGCTAGCATGCTTTCATAGTTTTCCTCATCTTCGTTTTGTACATCATTTTGCAGTAAAAATAGCACAAATTGTGGGAGCGCGTCCACGATAGGTCCACCAGCTGAGGGACACAAAGAGTGACAGACTTAGCCAGCAAGCCCACCCCTCTCTCACACGAGACTGTTGCCAATGAGTGAGTTTATATTCGTTTTATGCATAACACGTTATTTTCCACGCTATTACGAAATATTAGACTTCTACAACGTAAGACACAACACCCCGCATCGCACCCAGGCCGTGAGAGCCGGATTCACGAAAGTTGCAGCGGGAAATTTGACTCTAATTACGTTATTTTTCAAGATAACATAAAACGGTTTGCACCACAGTGTTGCCAGAACGTTGTAGTATTTTTCAGAGTTTTTCGTAAATTTTTGAAATTTTTCGGATTTGAGCATAGATGTCCCCTAAGTTTTGGTAGCAATTTTAACCAGAATGGGGGTTTGTTTTGGGGCGCTTACCTTTCTGGGTGCCTGTTCCGGTCGATGGCAGACATAGAATGCTTCCAACTACACGGGGGCTTCTATAGGCCATTGCTTCCCTTGCCTCTCTGAGGGGGCCCGGTTCTGGCCGTGGTCCCCGGTAGGCCTAAGAACTCCATACACATGACTGATGCCAAAGTCTGATAAACCATATTGATCAAGCGTTGTTATATACAACGCTAGGGGAAAACACATTGACAAACCACGACGTTTGAAATCGGAAACAATTTTTTATTCTTGGCACTGGCGCCAGTAAAATATGAATTAGTGAATTCATTAGTGATTATTCCATTGTCGTCATTCCAGTCGGCAGTCGGTGCAGAAGGCGCTAATTTTCCCCAGGGTAGACATTTCTGAGGGTGGCATCAAGGTAATTAATTTTATAAAGGACCAATAATGAAAATTTGAATGTGTTTTAACCACCTGTTCCTCTAAGAAAACCTGCACCCCTTTAAACATTGTATTTGATAAACCGTTTACAAATTCCACATAATTGTCATCCTCCAATTTTGTTGTGTCATCATCTTTGGTTAAAGATCCTTTAAAGTCTATTACGATATGTGTCAGGTCCAGAAAAGCACCCTGTATACCAGGTATGTGAGAGATTATGCCTATTTGGGATGGCACTAATACAATTAACCTCAGTCAAGAAAGGACTGCACTCACAGCACTAAGTGCTCTGCATGCAGCTTATTACTTTAATAACTGAAATAGGTGGCGTAGAGCCGCTGCCAGAGTCCAAATCCTTGTCACTCTGTATCCACTGGGTCGTGGAGCTCCTTGAACTGCTGATGGCAGCTGTATGGGTAGCTCTAAAGGATCTCACACAAAATTTATATTGATGTGTGTGGCTATGAAATTAGTTCGAGTTCAGAAGTATACAGAACAGCATATAAACAACTTCGAGTTGAAGGCAGGGTTTAATACTGGGGACAAGGTTATTGGAAGGTGTTGACAAAAAGACACTTTTTAATTGGTAACTGTTACGGCCCTATTGGGTCGCAACTGGGTTCTTCTCTGATGTTATTAGAGTTTGGGTATCCGGCCCCAAGTAAGTAGTGGCTTTCAAGGGGTGTGTTCTGTAACGCAAGTAAATTAAAGGGGAAGGGATACAAATGCACTGCTTTTGTATATATATTGCTACCACCACCATAAATAAATATATCACAGTCACACGTGGGGTTGCTATAACTACACTTATTATATACAGATTAGTCTTCCTCTGAAGACACAAAATGCTCCACGGTGCTCAAGATGAGAAGCCCTGGTTCTCTTCGTCGTAGCCCACGAAGAATCCTCTGATTCTCTCGGCGAATCTACCCTGGCCACTGGCCAACCAAATCACAGTCCCTCTGGGTGCACTGTCGTGGAGGCCTTCAACCACAAATCCAGCCTGTAGCTGGCAGGTTCTGATCAGCTCCGCTGTGTAGGCCACTCCACGACCAATAGTTGGGTGGCAAGCCCTAGGCAGGAGCCTCGTGTGATTCCGCAGATCACTCTCCTCTCTTCGCACCACAGTGGGTAGTCTCCTCCACCAGTCAGCCCCCAGATAAGACGATTCCTGGTACTGCCACGTCACAGGCAGGCTAACACACTCAACAGTGCTCGTCAGGGGGTGACTCACAGCTTCTGCAGCAAACACGTGGAGAGACTTAGGCTGCCTTGGGTAGACTGCCTCATCGTCCATTACAGCAGTCCCAGGTCGACTCTGTAATCAGACATGTCATTAGTACTGGTTACACTCTAGGGCACCTCACTTACAGGCTTAGACACAAACGCCCACCTATCCACTCCATAGATGGCGTTGCTGTCTAAGCGTCACCTCACCAGAGGTCAGCAGCGGCTACGTTAGGAACTGATTAAGACGGGAAACCAGCCCCTGTGGCCGGTATATCCCGTCCTCGCTAGATGGCGCTGTCCATTTGGAGGGGGTTTCGGGAGCAGACTCACAGATGGCGATGTCGTCACTACTCCGTGCTCGGACGCTGGACTCGGGTCCATAACAGTAACAATAACATTTATTCACGAAACTTAATAATAACAATACGTGGCAACAATAGTTTAAAGTTATGTTCACCAAACACTTGAAAGTGAAAGGATGACGATGTTTCGATCCATCATAAGAACAAAGGTAACTGCAGAAGGCCTATTGGCCCATACGAGGCAGCTCCTATCTATAACCACCCAATATCCTACTATCTATAGGTTCCTATCTAACATAAGAACAAAGGTAACTGCAGAAGGCCTATTGGCCCATACGAGGCAGCTCCTATCTATAACCACCCAATATCCTCCTATCTATAACCTATCTATAGGCTCCTATCTATAACCACCCAATGGTCAAGGACCATTCTCACAATTGACTTGAGAATGGTCCAGGACAGACCGAAACGTCGTCGTCTCTTCACTTTCTAGGGTGTGGTTTGGTCAATATATTTCAGCCACGTTATTGTGACTCCTGGTCTGCAGTTTAAAGTTATGTTAAAGATCATACTGGCATGCTCCAACATTTTACAATCCGCAAGTATAGTCGAACTTCCAGTCCAGACCACATGCAGCTGCTCAACATGAACTAACTGAAACAATGGGTGACTACTCAGACGCAAGTAGCAGTTCATAACGACTGCAGCGAAACAATAAAATAACAACAACAACAACAAAGACACAGCAGACAGACCTGTCAAAGAGACAGTCTTCTGTGCAACAAGTTAATTACGTTAACGCTCGTCTCTCCGGATAGCAGTCAAGGCAATCAATTATGTTACAGTATTATGACAAGCACAAGACAATTGATCTAATCACTTTCAATAAAAACAACAAGTTTAACTCAATTAGATAATAAGCAACACTTGTTAGAAAACCCGACACCATTTAATAATATAAAATACAATAAGCAGATAATATTGCTGGTGTTGTATATATATATAAATTCTCCCATACAAGACGTTGCATAGTGGAATTTTCCGTCAATAGAAAACGAGATATGATTTCCACATAGCGCTATAAATTCACCAGCTATTCTGTTGGAAATTATTAATACAGTAGTCTTTGGACTTATAACATCATAAAAACATCTCATTTGAATTAACTTAATTATCAGTATCAAAATAGAGTAAATGTGACCCTTCTACGACATTTTGACATCTGGACAAGGAGAGCCAAGGCGTCAATGGTGAGGGAGGTCAGCAATTGTTAAAGATCGAGTCACTGGGGCAAATTCACCTCCTAAAATTTTCTTTTGGAGGAGGTGTTATGGAGATTAAATTAGCTTCTACCATCATCAACACACTCAGTCAACATTTAAACAAGGGAAGTGTCTTTCCAAAATCTGTTTAGTCATTATTGGCCAGTAATGTTAGGTAAATATGATTAATTCTGGTTAGAACACGAGGTAACGACTCAATCCAGGTAATTAATCCTTGGTTCTTATATAAATAATATAACAAATGTTTCATCTGATATAGCTGTCATATATTAGGATTTCGGCTCTACAGTTAATGCCCTTTGGCAGGAATTATAGAAGAGGAAACCAAAATTAATCTTGGTACATCAGTTACTTGGGTGTTGGAAGCTAGCCTCGCATGAAGATTATTAGGTGTCTACATCCTAGTTATACCTGGTGGACTAGGCCTACCATACAATAAGATAAGACCTCCAAAATTTAGTTACTAATATATGAAGTTTAATACTGTAGTTTGACTGCATATATATAAATTTAATATAAACCCCCCTCCCAATGTAGAAGAAGTCAATTTGTGAGAATGTTGTAGAAATACAGTCTGCTAGCATCATACAAATTGCTGTCGAAATATATAAATTAACGTAAATTTAAAATCTATATAAATTCATATAAATTAAATATATACAAATCTCATAGGTCGGTTCCCATATCACATGGTCCTTTGAACCAAGATAGTACAGAACCGGTTCGAATCTGCCCATATTATGGTCCTCTTCGAACCAGATGACAGATTATTTGGTCATCTTTATACCGGATGAACCAGAGTTAACCAGTGGATTCATTAAATACACTTGTATAGTGCAATTTATACAATAACAATACATCGCTAGTCAAAGACCGTCCGAGTTGCCTCGTGCTAACCTCACGAGCCTCTCAGCCAAGCCTCATCAGCGGTTTCGTGGTCGCTCACCAATTTAGTGGAGTGTTATTTCGTGAAGTGACAGCGCTTATTTTGAAGCCAGCCAAATTGGTGGCTGCGCCCTCGCAAGATTATCCACGATTTTTTTGTGTTAATTTCGCGAGAGATTATCCACGAATTTTGTGATGTTAATTTCGAGAAAGATTATCCAAGAATTTTGTAACGTTAATTTTGCAAGGTCACTAATAAGATTTAATACTTTTAGATAATACAAGAAGTTTCATAGAGGCTATTAAGAGGCTGTCATTAATAATTGTGTATGTTCTCTTAAATAGTGAATTATTTAATATAAATTGCACTACTGTTCACAATACAATATTTACTAATTGCCAACCCTCAATAGGGTAGTATATTTACATTGACTAGTGATTATTGATAACCTAGTCCACTACTAAGTCTGATCAACTCACCGACATCGGTATCCTTGTAGGTACAGACTACTACCATCGATTCATCGGTAGCCCTAATAAATATCAGGGCATAACCATGATAAATTCTGCAGGAGGCATATTACTCTCAGGTCCAGTATTAAGCCTTAGGAGATCTATGCCTGCAGATAAGTAATACCAGTAGAAATCTAAACTTGTCAGCTCATTGTATATCTCCAGTAGCATTATATTAAGGAGATTACAGCTGACTATTGCAACAGAGGTTGATCTTAATATCACCATTTAAAGCTGAAGTTGAGTTCATGAGGCCTTCAGTGCCAAATCAGTGAACAGTAGCCTAAACAGCTACAAGTCACTGTGACCAATGTCACTGAACCCACTGCAGTCTCAGAAACATACTTGACTTTAATGATGGACTATTCAATCCTCTGAATCAACTAACTAAATTAAACCCCAATTAATCCGACAACTGATTTTGATACATTTATTATTTAATCAAGAGGAATTCCATGGGCCTCAGTGTTTATATAACAGTGACCAGTTACCTGAATAAGCTTCAAGTTATATCTAATGTCACTGATCTCACTGCAGTCCCTGGATCATACTTGACTGTAGTACTTGATCACATTAAGTCCTCTGGGTTAAATAATATGTAATTAGGCTATAATTTTAGCCATTCACGAGTTAACAGGGAAACGAAATCGCATTAGACTTCTAACCCCTGCAACTCTACTACAGGACATCCGTCCTGTACGAACAGACACACAAATGTGTGATAACTAATTATTAACATCAAATTAATCTAATAATTCGAAGGAAGAGTATCGGTGCTCGTCTTTTTTAGATAGGACTTCGACCCATGTGCAGCCCCCGTGCAATTATGTCAGAAAACCCGACACCGTATAATAATAATAAATACAATAAGCAGATAATATTGCTGGTGTTGTATATATATATAAATTCTTCCATAGCAGACATGGCGTAGTGGAATTTTCCGTCATTAGAAAACGAGATATGATTGCCACATAGCGCTATAAATTCACCAGCTATTCTGTTGGAAATTATTAATACAGTAGTCTTTGGACTTATAAAATCATAAAAACATCTCATTTGAATTAACTTAATTATAAATATCAAAATAGAGTAAATGTGACACTTTTACTACATATTGACATCTGGACAAGGAAAGCCAATGCGTCAGTGGTGAGGGAGGTCAGCCATTGTTAAAGACAAGTCACTGGGGCAAATTCAGCTCTTATAATTCTCTCATGGACGAAGTGTTATGGAGATCAAATTAGTTTAATTAGATCAAATTAGCTTCTACCATCATCAACACACTCAGTCAACATCTAAACAAGGGAAGGGTCTTTCCAAAATCCTATTTAGTCATTATTGGCCCGTAATGTTAGGTAAATATGATTAATTCCGGTTAGAATATGAGGCAATGACTCATCCCAGGTAATTAATCCTTAGTCCTTATCTAATAATATAACAAATGTTTCATTTGATATAGCTATCATATATTAGGATTTCGGCTTTTCAGCTAGTGCCCTTTGACAGGAATTATGGAAGAGGAAGCAAGAATTAATCTTGGTACATCTGTTACTTGGGTGTTGGAAGCTAGCCTCACACGAGGATTATTTGGTGTCTACATCCTAGTTATACCTGGTGGACTAGGCCTACCATACAATAAGATAAACCTCCAAAATTTATTTAATATATGTAGTTTAATACTGTAGTTTGATTGACTGCATATATGTAAATTTAATATAAACCTCCTCCTAATGTGTAAGAAGACGATTTGAGAATATTGCAGAAATACAATCTGCTAACATCATACAAATTGCTATCGAAATATATAAATTGACATAAATATAAAATCTATATAAATTCATATAAATTAAATAAATATTATTCTCACAGGTTGGTTCCCACAACACTAATTACGTTACACACAGAAATCACAGTAGCGTGATGCATCAAATGAACAAGTCCAGGACGTAAGTTCGAATTTATGTCACGGCCCTTGTGGATTTGTTTATTTGATGCATCACGCTATTGTAATTTCTGTGTGTAATGAAGTAAGGGCAAAGAGGTAGAACGGCCTATTGACATAGCACGATTGCATGGGGGAATTGTGTAAAACCTTGGTTTGTGTCTCGGAGAGGCTGCAGAATCCAGGTAAGTTCAGTAGAACTTCTGGTTTCAATTCTTTTGATCATGTCGTAGCTCAGTCGGTTATTGCAGCATTTTGGATGCTCTCGGACGTAGGTTTGAATCCTCGTCACGGCCCTTGTGGATTTGTTCATTAATTACGTTAATTACCTTCTCCGGACAGTCAATCAAAAGCAGGGTAATTTACGATAAATCGAGATCTGTCAACACAGACAGTCCGGCAATCAAGCACTGCTTAACGAAGATAATTTTTCAAAACACTGGGTAATTAGCAATCAGTGAGTGACTGCACTAATTACTGTCGAACGGACAGTTAATCAACTCACAAAGAATTTCGTTAACACTCAGCTGATCATTTAGATCGCTTGACAACCAAGGATTAATCAACACATTGCTAATTACTTTACACTTAACTAATGACATTAATTAGTAACACCAGATTACAATTCACTGACTATTTAATTATTAATTCACAAATTAATACAACAGCGGGCCACGTAGACAAACAGACAAAGTAGCAATACAGTGCTTAACTTCAGCACTTAATGACATAACATAACACTGTCATTTTAAATAAATGACAATCAATAATCACAAAGAGAAATAACTTGGTAATCACCCACTTACTTTACAATCTAGTTTTCCTCTGGAACGAGATTAAAAAGAACACATATATGGAATGGATAGGCAGAGTGACGGTGTATATTAAACCACACAAAATACACAATTATATAAATCTCAGAATAATAGTCTAAATATGGTAAACGTGTAAAATGCACTCACTCAGGCCAAGCTACGGTGATCATTCAGATACATGGTACTTACCTCACTTTTACGTGCTTCCCCGATCTGTATAACTCTCTTGATGCGGGCTACTGAGAAACAACAGGCAGTACGGCTGACTTGAATTCAGCACAAGGAATATGCACCTCTTGATAATGATAAAATAATTAAGCAAGGAGTACTCACTTTGATAACCGGCTAACATTCAAACAATCTCTATCTCTCACACTCAGTAGACCTCTGCTGTTGATTGTAAATCAAACACCAACACAGACCGCATGTGGTGGATTTCCTTGGCACAGAAACATGTGTGGGGGAGAGATGGAGTAGCATGGCTCACAAGATGCTGGGGAGGTCGAGCGAGCAATGTAGCCTCTGAGTTGTAAGGACTTGAATTGTTTGCCACAAGGTGGCTGGGAGGCAAGTGCGCGTATGCGAGAGGAGGCAAGTAACCACCGCTGGTGACGTGGTGGTGTAACAAGATTTAGGCCCCGTGTTAAGCACATGGGTCAACAGCACAGTGGATGGAAAATAACCTAAGTCTCAACAGTCCATAGTTTTTTGTCATTCAATCGGATATTGACTAAAGCCAGTGGGAATTGTATCTAGATTCCCTTCACATGGTTTACTATGTTGACGGATCACTCGAGATTATAAAGATAAACATGGATCAATACAATACATTCTAGTTTCGCTGAGGGTTGAACATGTGGGAAGTTTCTCTTCTTATATCGTTATCTCCATTAATATATATATAATACGCGCCATTATATATATTCGCGCCATTGCGGTGCCGGGTTCAGACATGCTGTATCGCTTGGACGTGATTGATATATGCTAGGCTTAATGACTACGCGTTCAGAAGGTAATATCCGTAACTTTGGTCGACGTTACGGTGTAACACGTCTGCACAGATCAAAAGCCTTTTTAATAATAACTTTCTAGGCGGGAAACCTCCTGGCGGTTCCTCTCGGCACTTCTGCCTTGTTATTCAAGGTGATCAATCATGCGACAGCATCATGGAGGCCCAAGGAGTGCCTCCTCCAATAAGATCTTTACCCTCGGTCACATGACTCGTGACATTACAACAGACCTGCGGATTTCTTTACACAAGCCAAGAAACCGTTAGACGTCTATTACTAATGTTAGACGTTTAACGGTTTAGACGTCTAATAATTACGTTAGACGTCTTACGGTTCAGACGTATATTACTAACGTTAGACGTCTAACGGTTTAGTCGTCTATTACTAATGTTAGACGTCTATTACTAACATTAGACGTATAGCGGTTTAGACGTATATTACTAACGTTAGACGTTAGCAATTATCCCTCAAACGTTGATTGACCGGTAGATGATCTATTTGTTGTGTCGAGGCAATTGAACTCTCTACATTGCATATTGTGTTACTTCTGGGGAAATGATCAATAGTAGGCATCCTTCAGTCTCGGGAGACTATGGAATTGCGCCCTAGTTGTCAATCCTGGTGCAGCGTCTGGTGTGACTGATGAGGCCAATCCGAGAGTGGCAGGCCATCCCACACTGAGCACAAACGAAGTCCGATTTCAGTCTGTCTTCCTGGCTACCGGCTTTCCTTCTCTGTCTCTTTGCCTCCGATTCCTTGGCAAGTGACTCCTCGAACTTGGAGAGACCTCTTTAAACAGACTGCCTCCAGGCCTAACGATCTGCAGCCAGTGTCTCCCATATAGCAAGACCGACGTCCATGGCTTTCAGGTCCCTCTTGCATACGTCTTTGTACCGTAGCTGGGGCTAGCCTGTTGGACGCTTTCCCTGCATCAGCTCACACTCAGGCCCAAGGATTTCCTTGGATCCCCAAGGAGATCCTTGGGGATCCTGCCGTCGCCCATTCGCACAACGTGACCGAGCCAGCTCATTCGTCTCTGTTTCAGCATTGTGTACATGCTGGTGATTCTTGCTCTCCCCAAGACGTTGTTGTTTGTCACCTTGTCCTGCCAGGTGATGTGCAAGATGTGTCGAAGGCAGCGCATGTGGTAGGCATTCAGCTGTCTTTCCTGACGAGCGCAGTGTTCAAGACTCACTGCCATAAAGGAGAGTGCTCAGGACACAAGCTCTAAAAACCTAAATCATAGTATACTCAGTCAGCCTATTGTTGGCCCACACTCTCTTTGTCAGTCTGGACATAGTAGTAGATGCCTTACCGATGCGTTTGTTTAGTTCCATATCAAGAGAGAGGGAGCAAGAGATTGTGGAGCCCAGGTACACGAAGTCGTGAACGACTTCCAGTTTGGAATCAGAGATGCCGATGTCAGGTGGGGAGTCCACTCCTTATCCCATGACTTGTGTTTTCTTCAGGCTGATGGTGAGTCCGAAAGCCTGAGAGGCCTCGCTGAAGCGGGTCATGAGCCGTTGGAGGTCTTCGGCTAAGTGGGCAGTGACTGCTGCGTCGTCGGCAAAAAAGGAAGTCGCGCAGACACCTCAGCCGAACCTTCATCTTGGCTCTCAGCCTGGCGAGGTTAAAGAGCTTTCCATCCGACCTGGTACGGAGATAAATGCCTTCCGTGACAGATCCAAAGGTGTGCCGCAGCATAACTGCGAAGAAAATCCCAAATAGGGTTGGAGCCAGTACACAGCCCTGCTTTACTCCACTTCAGATGTCAAAGGCATCTGATGTTAGTCCATCAAAGACCACGGTGCCCCTCATGTTCTCATGGAAAGATCTGTTGATGCTGAGGAGCCTGGGTGGGCATCCGATCTTGGGGAGGATCTTAAACAGGCCATCCCTGCTGATGAGGTCGAAGGCCTTCGTCAGATCTATGAAGGCTACGAAGAGTGGCTGCTTCTGTTCCCTGCATTTCTCCTGCAGTTGTCTGAGGGAAAAGACCATGTCGATGGTGGACCAGCCAGCTCTGAATCCGCATTGTGATTCTGGATAGACTCTCTCTGCAAGTACTTGGAGCCTCTTCAATGCCACTCGAGCAAACAGCTTTCCGACAATACTGAGGAGGGAGATTCCACGGTAATTGTTGCAGTCGCCCCTGTCACCTTTATTCTTATACAGCATGACGATGTTGGCATCCCTCATGTCCTGTGACACCTCTCCTTCCCAGCAGAGGCAGAGAATTTCATGCAGCTCCATGAGCAGGTTACCTCTGCAGCACTTCAAGGTCTCAGCAGGAATGTCATCTCTGCCAGGAGCTTTAACAGAAGCAAGGGAGTCTAGGGCATCGCCGAGTTCTTCGAGGGTCAGTTCGCTGTCGAGCTCCATTAGCACAGGCAGACACTCAATGGCGCTCAGGGCGTCTTCGGTGACCACATTGTCCCTGGCGTATAGCTCAGAGTAGTGCTCGACCCAGCGCTTCAGCTGCAGTGTCTGGTCCTGAATCACCTCGCCAGTGGCAGATTTCAGAGGAGCGGTCTTCCTCTGGATTGGGCCGAGGGCCTGCTTGATGCAGTCATACATTCTCCTTACATTGCTTGTATCCGCTGCAGTCTGTATCTGGGAGCAGAGCAGGAGCCAATAGTTGTTGGCACATCGCCTGGCGCTCTGCTGCACTTTGCAGGGGACGGCTCGAAGGATCTGTAAGTTGCGCTGACTTGGGCAGGCTTTGTAGGCTGCCAAGGCGTTTCTCTTCTCTTCGATGACAGGTGTCATCTCTTCCGAGTGAGCCTCTAACCAGTCTGCCGACCTGCTGGTCTTCTTGCCAAAGGTGGAAATGGCAGCGTTGAACACAGCGTCTCTGAAGTGCTCCCATCTTTTACAGGCAGTGACCCCAGCTGGGCCAGGGAGAGCTTCCTCGAGCACGCGTGCAAAATCTTCCACCTTGTTCTGGTTGCGGGTCTTGGTGGTGTCGATGCGAGGTCTGCCCGCCTTTTTCGAGTGATGAATCTTCTTTGGTTGCATCTTGACCCTGCTACATACCAGGGAGCGGTCGATGTCACAGACAGCACTCTGGTAGCTACGCGTAATCTTGACGCTGGGTAGACTTGCACGCCTGGTAAGAATCAGGTCAAGCTGGTGCCAGTACTTGGATCTGGGGTGTCTCCAAGATACTCGGTGTTGAGGCTTTGTGCCGAAGAACGTGTTGGTGACACACAGACCATGAAGGCAGCAGAGTTCAAGCAGACGTTGCCCGTTCTCATTCATCCTTCCTATGCCGAATTGACCCAGACAAGTGGGCCAAATGTTGTGCTCGGCACCCTTTCTGGCGTTGAAGTCGCCGAGGATGAACAGTGCTCCTTTACAGGGATTCTCGCTATGACTCTGTTGAGGTCATCGTAGAATTTTTCCTTTGCCTCTGCTGAAGAAGTCAGAGTTGGTGCATATGCACTAATTACATTGACTGGTCCTGTTTGGGAGTGCAGTTGCAGAGACAGAATTCGTTCGGTTTCCCCCATTGTTGGCATAATGTGTCCCAACAGTGCATTCCTGACGGCAAATCCCACACCATGTTCTCTGGTCTCATCAGGTGGTTTGCCTTGCAAGAAGAAAGAGAGGGTCCTCTCTCTGACAGATGCTGATCCTGGGAGCCTGGTCTCTTGGAGAGCAACAATATGCATCTGCAGCTTGCTCAGCTCCCTATCGATGATTGCTGTTTTTCGGGCGTCATTGATTTCTTGCAGGTCGTCAGAGAAACCTGGTGTCAGTGTCCTGACGTTCCATGTGCCCAGCTTTAGGGCAGTTGATATTTTCTTCTTAGGTTTGGTATTGCTTGGATCAAAGTTGTCGGGCCGCTTGTCGGTTTTCACCCTAGAATAGGGTGAAGAGAACACCGTAGAAGAATTTCTAGAATACCGTAGAAGAGAACACGACTTGGAAACTACACACCTCACTCGGCGCCAACAAGCTGAAGCTAAACTTCCAGAAAGCTTTAGCATCTCCAAGGCAAGTAGGTTAATGCCACCATTCAATGAGACAGAGATAGATGTGATTTTTACTACTTTTGAGGCCCTAGCTTAGCTGGCCTGAAGATAAGTGGTCTATACTTCTCAGAGTGCATCTCACAGGTAGAGCTGCGGTTACTCTCAGTACCTTAGCGTCTGAGAATGACTACCAGATCCTAAAGCAAGCCATTCTAGACGCCTACCTTCTCTCCACCGAAAGCTACAGATGAAAATTCCGTGATTATATAAAGGCAAGTGTTACCACCTATTTAGAATTTGCCAATACTAAGAAAAGATATTTCATGAAATGGCTGGAAGCAGCACATGTTTCCACATTTTATGAACTCTTCAACCTCATTCTAGTCGAGGAATTCTTTCGGCGTGTTCCTGCTCCCATCCGTCTATACTTAGCAGACAGAGAGAAAACCGACCTCATCAGATGTGCGATGTCGGCTGACACCTACAGTCTGATACACAGGTTAACAGCTGACACATCTTCCAGTAAGAAATCTTGGTCTGATTATGACAAAGTGAGTACCAATCAAGCAAACTCTCAATTATATTGTAAGTATTGCAAGCTCTATGGACATAACATAGATAAATGTGGAAAGGCCCAATACAAAGGCTATAGTGAAACTCCTAAACCCAAACCGACTCCTCCTAAGTCCGGTAAGCCTGTGATGAATATTGGTGTTCCTGTTAATGATCTTTCTCTCTTCAGCAAACACCTATACCCTGGAACTGTCTCTGCCAACAGTACAGATTCGGAGGGACGTTTCAAAGTGAAGATCTTGAGGGACACAGCTGCTCTTCAATCTATAATTTTGAAATCGGCTGTGCCTAACATCACCTACACCGGGGAGACAGTCCTTATCACTGACCTCACTGCTACCACTCCGTATCCACTCGGCAGAGTCCACCTGGATTGTCCTTTCGTGAAAGGTGAAGTCCAAGTCGCCATCGGGAAAAGCCTTTTCCCATGTCAGGGGTACAACTTCTCCTGGGCAACGACTTGGCTGAAGATCTACAGCCTTCCAACTTGATCATCATGGACAAACTCCAGGTATGTGACTCTGTCGTGGAAAACCCCATCCTGAAGTATATTCCAGCAGAGGTCCAAGAAAGTGGTGAAGTCTCTCCTCTGGTTTTGGTAACAACCCGTGTGCAAGCTGCACGCCCGCAAACTGTCGGAAAATCCGACACCATTTAACAATAATATCATACAGACAGATAAGAGCTGTGTTGTATAAACAAGTTACCCATAGAAAACGTAACTTGTAGTGGAATTACCGTCTAAAGAAAACGGGATATCATCACCACATACTATTATAATTCACCAGCTATTCTGCTGGGAATTGTTCTTAAATACATTAGTCTTTGGACTTTACCATCATAAAACATCTTATATAAATTAACTTAATTATCAATATTAAAGTAGAGTAAATGTGACCCTTCTATCACTTTCTGACATGTGGACAATGTAAGCCATTCGTCAGGGAGAGTGAGGAAGGAGGGCAGCCATTGTTGTATCACCTCCGAGACGTGTGGAGCAAATTCGGCTCCTATCATATCTGGACAATGTCGGCCAGTAACGTCAATAGTATGGAGTGTTAAACAGCCATTGTTTATACTAGACCAGAGGCTCACAGGAGCAAATACGGCTCCTGTTAATTTTACTTGGACGTAGTGTTATGGAAACCAAAGGTACCATCTCCAATACGATGTCTACAATTCAAGTTAAGTGTTCTTTCCGAAACCCATGTATCTTTCATTTATGGCCATTAATGTCATTATATAGGGTGACCCGGTTAGAGCACGCGAAATCGCCTCATACTAAAGGTAATTAAGCCAGGTCTTTATTGTTCCATGTACAATGTTTCTCTGAAATAGCTTGTCATATATAGGTTTCTGGCTTCACAGCTAGCGCCCTTTTAACAGGTCAAGACGAGGAAGCATGTTTGTGCTTCAGTTACCAGCACGTGGAAGCTACCTCAAAGAGGGAAAATGTGGTCTACATCCTGGTTATACCTGCTGTACAAATAAGATAAGGAGCCTTTTCAATGTATGTAGTTAATTCTGTAGTTTGATTGGCTGCATACATATAAATATAAACCCCCCCTAATGTGTAGAGGATCGATTTGTGAGATTATGAGATTATTGCAGAAATACAGTCCACTTATCATTATACAAATTGCTATCGAAGTATATAAATTAACGTAAATATAAATTCATATAAATTAAATAAATATAAATCTCACAGGTCGGTTCCCACATTATTTGGTCATCTTCGAACCGGATGACGGATTATTTGAACCCACATTTGGTCATCTTAGTACCGGATGAACCAGTTAACCAGTGGATTCATTAAATATACTAGTGCAGTGTTATTTAAACAAAGGCCAGCCAGTCAAAGACGGAAGCGTAGCCTCGAGGGAGCTCAGGAGCCTCCCTCAGTTCAGATCTGCCTCATCAGCGGTTTCATGTACACCCACAGATATTTGGTGGCGTGTTATTCTGTGAAATGACAGCGCTAATATAGAAGCCAGCCAAATTAGTGGCTGTGTCCTCGCAAGATTGTTCACGGATTTCGTGGTGTTACATTTCGCGAGAGATTATCTATGAATTTTGTGGAGTTTATTTCGCGAGGTCACTAATAATATATAATACTTCTTGATAATATTAGAAGTTTCATAGAGGCTAATTAAGAGGCTATTAACAATAATTGTGTATAGTATTTCTCCAAATAGAGAATTATTTAATATATTTTGCACTAGTGATCACACTATAATATTTACTAATTGCCAACCCACAATAGGGTAGGATATTAACATTGACTAGTTGAACTATTATTGCTCATCCTAGTCCCATTATTACCATAGTCAGTTGTACTATATTGATCAACCTAACACCATTAATGAATGGTGCTGACCCTATTTTGGGTGTAATTTTTATCAACTCGAGTTGAGTTGTATATATAATAATTTACTTATGATCATTACACCTTTGAGTGATTAATTAGTGTCTCTACCATCCTAGGGTGATATAGAAGAGCTAACCTAAAGGTACTTCCAGTGACACTGGTTTATCACTCAAATCATTAGTGTGTATGATTGTATATATATAATGTGTATTAATTTTAAGTGCTAACCTCTAGTAGAGGTAGGATTATTGCCTAGTGAGTGCATTTTACCCTAGGCTATCATTAGAGTTTGTTCAGTATTATGAGCAGCCCAAGTACAAGCCCCACAAGGCTTCACCAACGAGCCAGTATGGATAATGCAGGGAGAATGAAAAGAACCCTTGCAGGTCTTAAAGGCCACTTAACAAGACAGATCAAGAAATGTGAAGATTTGTCACAACAATCTCAAGTTGATTATGCTGACCTGGAAAGCTATTATCAAGCAGCTGCAGGTAAATTTGAGCAAATCAAATGTCAAATAGCAACATATGTGGCTGAACTTGCCAACACCAATTTATCAGAAACAGAAATAGACGCCATTATGGTTGATCTAGCGAATTATGAAGATCACACTCAGGCCACGTTACAGCCTTATGTCAAATTAATTGCCCAGAACAAGGCAACAGCAACAACAACAACAGTTGCATCTAATACGAGTCAAGCAGAAGCTCGTCTCCCTCCAATTAATTTACCCACTTTCTCAGGAAAAGATGAGGAAGATTGGGACGAATTTTGGAACAAATTCGTTGACCTTGTAGACTCAAAACAATCTTTACCAAAGAGTAGTAAATTCTCTTATTTGCAAGGTCAATTATCAGGTGAGGCTAAAACAGTAGTATCCCATCTGAGATTAACTAATGATGGCTATGATCTGGCAGTAAAACTCCTCAAGGATAATTATGCTGATCCAGAAGTAAGAACATCACATTTAGTTCATGAGCTGTTGCATTTACCGCCACCGGAGGCTTCAGCTGATTCACTCCAAGTCTTCAAGCTGGAGGTAGAATCATTGATCAATGCCCTCAGCCTGACAGCAGATACAAACGGGGCTGAGTGGGTCTTGAAAATAATTGTCCAGGAGAAAATACCTAGGGACATATTGAGACAAATGAGTGCTCATTACAATAAAAGCATCTTATCCATGAATGAAATATCTGAAGGTTTAAAGTCAGTAGTTCATCAATTACGAACACATGACAAATTAAAACCACCAAGTAAACCCTCAGAAACCAATAATAGTAAACCACAGAGTACCAAAGGTACTCCAAATCAGTCTAGACAATATAATTCAACACCAAAGTGGAACAGTGGCAGTGTGGGCGTATATGCAGTGGGACCCTCCAAGCCAATAGTTACTGTGTCACCCAAGAACGTGACACCAAAGGGTACTGGAAGCTATGGAACATGTTTGTTCTGTAATGAGAAACATTCAATGTACCACTGCTCTAATTTTCCTGATAGTGACGCCCGTGTTGAGCGACTCAAAGATTTGCAACATTGCACGAGGTGCCTCAGGAAACATAACATCAACGACTGTGATACCCAATTACACACCTGTAATAGGTGTAACAAAGGTCAGCACCATGCAGCATTGTGCAGAGACACCAAAACAACGTATCCAAACCCCAAGGTGGAAGATAGCATTCCCACCACAGTACAGTACTGCAAGGTGCAACAAACAAAGAGTGTCCAATCGGCAAAGTCTAAAGGTAATACGACTTTGCCTACTGCCCAAATTACCATCCTGAATAAGAGGGCCAAGGTCCATACCCGAGGGTTGTTTGACCAAGGATCCCAGAGAACATACATCACTAAAAGGTTGGCAGATGAATTACAATTAAGGCCTGTAGCCCAGACGTCATTGAACATCTCAGGGTTTGTAACAGATGCAGGACCTCAAGTCTACCAGGTGGTACAACCATCAGTACGTTTAGGCAGGTACGTCTGTCGAGTACAAGCCATTGTGGTGGACAAAATACCAGTAGACCTACAAGTTCAAGGTCTGAGAGCAACAGCCAAATTCCTGAGAAATAGAGGAATAAAATTGGCAGATAATATTAAGTCTGATCACCTCACCGACTTCGGTCTCCTTGTAGGGACAGACTATTGCCATCGATTCATCGGTAGCCCTACTAAATATCAGGGCATAACCATGTTAAACTCTGCAGGAGGTAAATTACTCTCAGGCCCAGTATCAAGCCTGAGGAGACCTATGCCTGCAGATAAACAATACCAATAGAAACTAAATTTGTCAGCTGATTATATTTCTCCAGTAGCATTATACTAAGGAGATTACAGCTGACTATAGTTACAGAAGTTGATGTTAGTATCATCATTTAAAGCTGAAGATGAGTTCATGAGGCCTCAGTGGCAAATCAGTGAACAGTAGCCTAAAACAGCTACAAGTCACTGCGACCAATGTCACTGAACCCACTGCAGTCTCAGAACTATACTTTACTTTAATGATGAGCTATTCAATCTTCTGAATCAATTAACTAAATTAAACCCCAATAAATCTGATGACTGATTTGATACATTTATTATTTAATCAAGATGTATTCCATGGGCCTCAGTGTTTATATATCAGTGACCAGTTACCTGAACAAACTTCAAGTTATATCTAATGTCACTGATCTCACTGCAGTCCCTGAATCATACTTGACTGTAGTACTTGATCACATCCAGTCTTCTGGGTTAAATAATATGTAATTAGGCTTGAATATTAGCCTTTCAAGAGTTGACAGGGAAATGAAATCGCATTAGACTTCTAACCCCTACAACTCTAGTACGGGACATCCGTCCTGTACGAACAGACGCACAAATGTGTAATTACTAACTACTAACATCAAATTAATCAAATAATTCGAAGGAGGAGTATCGGTGTTCGTCTGTTCTAATTAGGACTTCGACCCGTGAGCAGCCCCTGGGGAATTATGTCGGAAAATCCGACACCATTTAACAATAATATCATACAGACAGATAAGAGCTGTGTTGTATAAACAAGTTACCCATAGAAAACGTAACTTGTAGTGGAATTACCGTCTAAAGAAAACGGGATATCATCACCACATACTATTATAATTCACCAGCTATTCTGCTGGGAATTGTTCTTAAATACATTAGTCTTTGGACTTTACCATCATAAAACATCTTATATAAATTAACTTAATTATCAATATTAAAGTAGAGTAAATGTGACCCTTCTATCACTTTCTGACATGTGGACAATGTAAGCCAGGCGTCAGGGAGAGTGAGGAAGGAGGGCAGCCATTGTTGTATCACCTCCGAGACGTGTGGAGCAAATTCGGCTCCTATCATATCTGGACAATGTCGGCCAGTAACGTCAATAGTATGGAGTGTTAAACAGCCATTGTTTATACTAGACCAGAGGCTCACAGGAGCAAATACGGCTCCTGTTAATTTTACTTGGACGTAGTGTTATGGAAACCAAAGGTACCATCTCCAACACGATGTCTACAATTCAAGTTAAGTGTTCTTTCCGAAACCCATGTATCTTTCATTTATGGCCATTAATGTCATTATATAGGGTGATCCGGTTAGAGCACGCGAAATCGCCTCATACTAAAGGTAATTAAGCCAGGTCTTTATTGTTCCATGTACAATGTTTCTCTGAAATAGCTTGTCATATATAGGTTTCTGGCTTCACAGCTAGCGCCCTTTTAACAGGTCAAGACGAGGAAGCATGTTTGTGCTTCAGTTACCAGCACGTGGAAGCTACCTCAAAGAGGGAAAATGTGGTCTACATCCTGGTTATACCTGCTGTACAAATAAGATAAGGAGCCTTTTCAATGTATGTAGTTAATTCTGTAGTTTGATTGGCTGCATACATATAAATATAAACCCCCCCTAATGTGTAGAGGATCGATTTGTGAGATTATGAGATTATTGCAGAAATACAGTCCACTTATCATTATACAAATTGCTATCGAAGTATATAAATTAACGTAAATATAAATTCATATAAATTAAATAAATATAAATCTCACAGGTCGGTTCCCACACAAACAGCTGACTCTGCTTCAACAGCTGTCCCTCAAGACCATCAGAATCTACCACCGAATCTTACTATGCTGGAGTTCCGTAAGTTGCAGAGGGAGGATCCCTCATTAACACCATTATTCTTCCAGGCCGAGACTCAATCTGATAGTATTCCTGGGATCTTTATAGAGAATCAGTTGCTCTACCGCAGGTACCGACCCAGTAAACTAGCAGAGGATGACGATTGGGCTAATGTCGATCAACTAGCAGTTCCCACCAGCCTACGGCCCAATATTCTGTTCTGGCCCATGGAGCGCTTTCTCACTACGGTTTTAATAAAACCTATCACGCCATCCGACAAGACTATTACTGGCCAGGTATGATTAAAGATGTAAAAACTTATGTACAGCATTGTCATACATGTCAGATGGCAGGAAAACCCAACATCTCTATTCCCAAGGCTCCTTTAATTCCTATCCCGGTGCCTTTGGAACCCTTTCAGAGACTCATTATAGACTGTGTTGGTCCTTTTCCCTGGACCAGTTCCGGCAACGCTTATATACTAACCATCCTGTGTCCAACCACCAGATTCCCCATAGCAGTTCCTGTAAAGAACATTACGGCTGCTACTGTGGTGAAGCAACTGTTGAAGATCTTTACACAATATGGATTTCCACGAGAGGTTCAAAGTGACTGTGGCACCAACTTCACCAGTGATCTCTTCAAGAAGACACTGGAAGAATTCAACATCACTCAGGTATTGTCTAGCCCCTATCATCCTGCTTCACAGGGTTCTCTTGAACGTAGTCACCAAACGATAAAATCACCCCTTAAGAAATTTTGCAATGAAACTATGGAAGACTGGGATAAAAAAACTTGACATCATCATGTGAATTTTCAGAAGTCTCCCAAATGAGTCTCTAGGAGTGTCTCCTTATGAGATGCTCTACGGACGTAAGTGCCGTACTCCTCTTAAAGCTTTTAAAAACTCTCTACATAATGCCACCTTCAGTGACCCTCTGTATGTGCCCCTGTTTCTTCAAAACATAAAGCACCTTCTAGAGAGAGTACATAAATTTGCCAATGATAATTTATTAAAAGCTCAAGATAGGATGAAGAATCATTTTGACAAACATAGTAAAATCAGGAAATTTAAAGCAGGAGACTTCGTTTTAGCATATTTTCCGATCCCTGGTTCTCCATTGCAAAATAAGTTTTCAGAACCTTACCACATCAAGGAGTGCAGAAATAACCACAACTACGTTCTTGAGACTCCAGATAGGCGGCGGAGGACCCAGTTGTGCCACGTCAATCTTTTGAAGAAGTATAAAGGTACACCCCCACTGTGCTAGTATCTCTCTCCACTCTTCAAGATCCATACCTCCACAGTGAGACTTTCTCTGCTTCTCCTCCCGACAACACTAACTCTGAGTCAGTGCTTTCCAACTCGGAAATTCTTGATCTTCCTAAATATTTTCAGGACTGTAACAGTGTTCCTGTCATCAGTGTTCCAAGAACATCAGAAGTTGTTCAGCAATGATCCCCAGGAATGTAATGTGGTTCAACACGACATCCAGCTACATCCTGATACCCGGCCGATTCGTCAACCCTTCTACCGCATCAGCCCGTACAAAAAGGAAGTTATGCGTGCTGAGGTACAGTACCTTCTGGATCATGGGCTGGCCACCCCTTGTGAGTCCCCTTGGGCCTCACCCTGCATCTTGGTGCCGAAACCTCACGGTAAAGTACGATTATGTACAGACTATAGGAAACTGAATCTCGTGACCGTCAAGGATGCTTACCCTTAACCTCGTATAGATGATATCCTTGACGCCGTAGGTAATGCTACTTATCTTTCCCAAATTGACTTGTTAAAGGGCTATCATCAGATTAGTCTGACAGAGCAGGCTAAGGAAATATCTGCCTTCACCACTCCTTTTAGCCTGTACAGATATGAACGCCTTCCTTTTGGACTGTGTAATGCCCCAGCCACCTTCCAGCGAGCTGTCAACCGCGTCATCCATGGTCTAGATAACACCTACGCCTACTTGGATGATATCGTTGTGGCAACTAACACCTGGAGCGAACATCTGCTCCAGCTGCAACGATTGTTCGCCAAGCTCCTGACAGCCGGCCTCACCATCAACTTGGGCAAGTCCACCTTTGCTAAAGGTAAAGTGCGTTATCTTGGTCATGTAATAGGAAGTGGAAGCCTAGCTCCTTTAGCCATTCACACTCAAGCCATTCAGCATTACCCACAACCTACAACCAGGAAGCAGCGTCTGCGCTTCCTTGGCCTTGCATCTTTCTATCGTAGGTTTGTGAAAATTTTCAGTACGGTAGCGACACCACTGATTAATCTGACCAGCCCCAAGCAATGGTATCATTGGACCATTCAACAGACCGTTGCCTTTGAACAACTCAAATCTCTGCTATGTTCTAATCCCATTCTCGCCTCTCCAGATATTACGAAGCCCTTCATCATCAATGTCGACGCAAGTGGCACCGTCATCGGGGGCGTTCTAATGCAACAGCTTGGCGAAGAGGTTCTTCCTGTCAGCTACTACAGCTACAAGTTGAAGCCTCATCAGAAGAAATATAGCACCATAGAAAAGGAACTCCTCTCCATCGTCCTGAATCTGCAACATTTCGAACCTTACCTATAGAGTAATCGGTCTATTACCATCTACTCAGACCACAATCCCCTACGATTTCTGCAACAATCCCAATTCAGCAATCAACGTCTTCTACGCTGGGCTCTGTATCTGCAGAACTTTAACCTGGAGATCTTCTTCATTAAGGACTCGGATAACATCATAGCCGATGCCCTCTCCAGAGTCTACGAGGTAGAGGCAGCTACTCCTACCACTCTACCGTCTAATGAAGTAACTTAACCCGTAAGAGCAGGCTTCGGGGAAGAGCTGTGACAGCAATCTCTTTCAAGAGAGATTTAGCCTGCTCTTTCCTACATCTCGTTACTTCTTTATGTCTGCAACATCAAGATACCACATTCAAGAATATTATAGAAGTGGAATAACAAACGTCTCTACAGGGAGGTACATTCACTCCATACCCCCCCCCTCCTCACTGTCGCCGCACCACCCTCGTCGATCACCAAACTACCACTTCAAGCTAACGCTCTCCCCATTGGTGAATCAGCGACTTCACGTGACTCCAGCGCCATCTGCTCGCCTATATATAGTCTTGCACAAGCAGTTAGAATAGAATATTCCTCAGAATATTCTTTGTGCTCTAGAGCTGACGCTTCTATCTAAGCATACATCCTGTATACTAAGTGGAGGTTTCAGCCAGCCAATATTATCAGCACCATTTACTAATTTTTTGTCTTGCTAATTATAGAGTAATGTAACCATTATTTTATTTTATATTGTGTTTTTGTCTGTGTTTTGATCAGCACTGTACATAGCCAAGGGATTAACTTTATTTTGTTTCTGTTTGTTTAAAGTAAATTAAAGTTTCATTATTTATAAGATTTGTTTTGCGTGTTTTTCCCTCTCACTTTACCACAGGATCACAACCGCCAAGCAGTCAACATTTTTTTTTCTCTTTTTTTTCTAATGTGATTGGCATTTCCACCAGCCATAGAGAAGACTGCCTTAACACCTACACTTCTTGTCACAGTATTTATATATATATATATATATATATATATATATATATATATATATATATATATATATATATATCTTTGGACAACACCCACCAGTGGGACTCGAACCCAGAAAGCACAACTACCTTCCAATAGCTGCCATAACTAGTATGCTTTAACCCACTACACCATCAGACCCTACAAAAGAAATAGAGACTTCGAGATATATATACATCGAAGTCTCTACTTCTTTTGTAGGGTCTGATGGTGTAGTGGGTTAAAGCGTACTAGTTATGGCAGCTACTGGAAGGTAGTTGTGCTTTCTGGGTTCGAGTCCCACTGGTGGGTGTTGTCCAAAGATTGTTAATCTTCACTTGTGGTTTATGCAAGTATAGGCATATATATATATATATATATATATATATATATATATATATATATATATATATATATATATATATATATATATATATATATATATGTGTGTGTGTGTGTATTGTCTTATTTCTTATAAACAACAGTCTGGTGTTTAATCTTAATAAAATAGTGTTCACTAGGACTGAATATAATTAAACACAACACAAAATTAGCTTGACTCCCTATTTACTTGAGACATAATAGAACCAACACAAACGTTGTTTGGGACTCTGCTGCGGGGAGGAGGGAGGCGCTAGAGAATCATAACAAAGACACGAGAGAGTGGAGGCTCCTAACGAGCCAGCATACTCGTCATAAACACCCAGATAACGTGTCAACAATCCGAGCAGCCACTACAGCCTCTCTACAACACCAGGAACACCGGAGTATCCGTCTTACCAAGTATTTATTGCATATTTTGGCCATTTTATGTCTTAAATAGGTTAGGCGGTTATACTGTGGGACTTATTTCCCAAACACATACGTTTACTCAGCTCTTTACTACATATACGAATGTTCCATGTCACACTGTACCTTATATGTCAATGTGTTTCCAGTAATAATAAATACGTCGGCAGGAACTAGTGATGTGAAGTTACCAGGATGCAGCTGGCTCCCAACGTGGAATTTTTTCTACCGTTGTACACCAACCTTGCAGACCTCCAGATAGCCGCCATTACGTGGCACTCTGAGGCACATGTGGCCACACCCTAATCTGAGATTGAACTACAGTACCAGCCTAATTAGGCCACACCTACAGTGTCAGCTAAGGCCTTTATTTCTGTAAACTATAGATAGAGTAGTAGTGTTCATAATTAAATTAGCTTTAATAATAGTAGATTAGACCACCATATGTGGTACAATTTATATTAAAGACTAAGTAAACAATTTATAGTTCATCAGTATCCACTGCAAAGTGGAATGAGCTACAAATTGTCTCCCTCATTATGTGTGTGGGGGGGGGGGGAACAATTAAGATTGTAAGTTAAGATTTTAGCAGGCGGAATCAATATACAGTCGACTAACTAGGAAGCTTATTAATAACTCAGACCCAACAATATTAAAATTAACTAAAAAATTAAATATTCATAAAAAGAAATAAGCCTGCTCGGATTTTCCCACATAATTTTGGTCCTTTGAATCAAGATACAGGATCATGAATAGTATCCTATTTACATATATATTTATTATAGCTGGAAGACACTGCTAAACAGTTTATAGCAGGAAGACACTGCTATATATTTTTCTTGCCTAACTTTTTCAAGCTCTCCTAATAGTAAACAAAACTTACAGCAAACACTATAACATTGTTCCGAGGACTGAACCAAAGAACAATTGTGCTTTTCCATTATAAGAGGTTGTTACCAGGCTAGTTATAGCCATAAATGTATATATAATTTATTATAATAAATAATTGTGCTATACTCAGCTCGTACCGATCCTGTGGAGTTCTATACTCAGCCCGTACCGATCCTGTGGAGTCCTATACTCAGCCCATACCAATCCTGTGGAGTCCTATACTCAGCTCCTATCGATCCTGTGGAGTCCTATACTCAGCCCGTAACGATCCTGTGGAGTCCTATACTCAGCCCGTACTAATCCCGTGGAGTCCTATACTCAGCCCGTACTAATCCCGTGGAGTCCTATACTCAGCTCCTATCGATCCCGTGGAGTGCTATATTCAGCCCGTACCGATCCTGTGGAGTTCTATACCCAGCACGTACCAATCCCATGGAGTCCAATACAAAACCCGTACCGATCCTGTAGAGTCCTATACTCCGCCCGTACCGATCCTGCGGAGTCCTATACTCAGCCTGTACCGATCCTGTGGAGTCCTATACTCAGCCCATACCGATCCTGTGGAGTCCTATATTCATCCCGTACCGATCCTGTGGAGTCCTATACTCAGCCCGTACCGATCCTGTGGAGTCCTATATTCATCCCGTACCGATCCTGTGGAGTCCTATACTCAGCCCATACCGATCCTGTAGAGTCCTATATTCATCCCATACCGATCCTGTGGAGTCCTATACTCAGCCCGTACCGATCCTGTGGAGTCCTATATTCATCCCGTACCGATCCTGTGGAGTCCTATACTCAGCCTATACCGATCCTGTAGAGTCCTATATTCATCCCATACCGATCCTGTGGAGTCCTATACTCAGCCCATACCGATCCTGTGGAGTCCTATTCTCAGCCCGTACTGATCCTGTGGAGTCCTATACTCAGCTATCTTATGTCAATCTCAAGTTGTATTCTCAGTTATATTATCCTTGCTCGGTCCTGTTGGTTTACTCGGCTGCTACTCAAGTTATCCATCTGGCGTCTTTTTGTTGTGGCTGACGGTGATGGCAAAGGGGTGTAGCCCTTATCCCAGCACGTCGCATTTTGTACGTTATGGTTACCAACGTACAAACTACATAGTACTGTGATCAGCAGCGGTTCACACACATATCCAAGTTATATATATGCGTCGGTAGGTTAGGTTAGGAGGGTGGGTTGGGTCGTGCGCTTCTGGTTAAGTTAGTACTCTGTATCTTGTACGTTGTGGCAAATCACGAGAATTGAGCTGGGAGATGGGGGGGGGGGAGACTGTACTAACTTGTAAGTATTGTTAATGGTCGTTCCCCGAGCAACGACAAGTCAGAGTCGATTGTTTTTTGTTCAGGTTAGGAGCTGATTGTATGAGAGAGGTCTTATAGTCATTATATTCTGGTCAATCATCCTGGTCTGAGCTCTAGGAGACTCGAACGGGGAACCCCGCGCTTGTGTGAGGCCAAAGCTCTATCGACCGAGCTAGTAGTAGTAGTAGTAGGCATCCATCAGTCTTAGGAGACTATGGAGTTGCACTCTGGTTTCGGCCTGGTCTGGAGTGGTCTCACCAGGGCGCAAAGCCAGGGTAGGTTGATTCGGGGAAGAAGCTGTTACCCAGGCAGCAGGTCCCCCCTCTCCACGGCGCTGAAAGTCTCCAATGGAAAGGTATCCGCCAATACGATTGGTTCCAGTGCCGTCGCAGGAACTGTGAGTTCCGGGGATGACCTCGAAGTTGGTGAAGAAGGGCACAGGGACCTCCAACCCCGGAGACCGCCTTGGACGTGGCCAGAGAAGAACCACCCCATCAAGGGCAAGAACGACCCCAGCCTAATGTCTTAATAAGGAAAGTTAATCGCTTCATATTTCCAGGGAAGTATGGAGGATAATTTGTCCTAACCTGACTTCTTCCCTCTCACTGTGACTCCTAAGCCTCCGTTGGAATGATTTTCGGCGACACGCGGAGAAAATGAAGCTTTGTGTAATGAGTTTCCAGCATGGTAAAATTGTTTGGCCATCTGAAGAATAACAGTGATATCCAGCCCTTCTCTTGTTATGCTTCCGTGTAAACGTCCCTCTAGTTTACTTAAGTTGACTTAAGTTTACTTAAAGTTAACTCACTTTACTGAAGTTGTATTTCTCGAGGGAAGGGGATCTGTCAGGGGAAAACGCCAAATCATTACCACTATAGAGCACTGGGAAAGGATCAGGATATAAGGATTTGGGATGGGACGGGGGTAAAGAATGGTGCACAACCACTTGGACGGCCGAGGATTGAAGGCTGACCTGCATGAAGCGAGACCGTCGCTCTACCGTCCAGCCTAAGTGGTTGGGACGTAAACAAACTATCACCATTTACTGACAGCAACGTCATTCATCAGGCAAGTTCAATCCAGTGAACACAATTTCCAAGAGCAACGTCAATTCAACGTTGAATCATCACCAACGTTGGTCATTCAACGTTAGTTTCCACGTTGAAGACCTTGATTCAACATTGAATAAACTCCACGCTTGTGTAATGTGCACACTTGGTAGCCGGTCCTCCTAAGGTTTTCCCAACGTCAAGAAACTGCCGTACTAAAGTGCCCTTATCCTATAACCTTCCAGGGGACTCAAAACAGAAAAGATGGAAGGATCACTCAAACATTGTGTTAAAATCAATGATAAGTTTACCGAAGAAAACTGCACTTCATCCGCAGGGTAAACAATATATGTATAACTGTCAGACAGCGGCCACACTCCTCACGTGCCTCTGGCAACACGGTCAGCTGGACGATTCAAAAGTTCGCTCCTGGCCTATTGAAACCAGCCACTTCCTCTAGCTGCCTAAAATGTCACTGCGCCCACACATATAAATATTATTTCATGCATACATGAGAAACCTGGCTCCTAGCCTAACTCTACCACACAGGTAGTGATAATATAGACAATGCTCACAACATGAATGATACTCTAGCTTACCTAGGCCTAGGGGTAATGGGAGGAAATTTATCTATCTTAATTTTCTCTGATACAAAGTCGACATATTCTCTGACGATGGTCGCTGAGGTCCACGGTCCTGGCGTTCGGTCCTCCGTTGATCAGGGTCCTGTACACACAAGGTCCTCAGTCAACTTGTAGGTGCGCGTCCTCGCCGTCCTCACACTCTGTAGGCAGGTCCTCCTCCTCCTCCTGAGGTACTAGAGACAGGTCCCCGTGCACGTCGTCTCCCTCCTCCCACACTGGAACTGTAGACAAACTTGCAGTCCAGTTTAGCGTCCCCTTCTCAACTTTTCCAGTGGACTTGACCCGGTCGCCAGCAGCTCGCCTGATGAGCAAATCCACAACGGGGATGGCCGCGACGGGGATTGGAACCTGCGTCCGAGAGCATCCCAGACGCTGCCTTAATCGTTCATTTCTTCATTTCATCCATCACGCAATTGTGATTTATGTGTGTAACGTCGCCTGAAGCGTTTGAACGTGGCCCGCAGGGGCGTCCTCACGACCCCGCTCAACGTTCAGCTCTGCCACAGACTATCAGTAAAAGAGCTCTTGGCGCTCTAACACCAACCAAGCTCTGCTTCCATGCACTCTACAGGAGTCCCACGACGTCTACAGTATCAATGCGGCTGCTTGGGGCTTCCTAGCCTCCAAATTGGGAGCTCATTTGAGCGTGTGCACTCTAGATGACGGGCCGTGACACACTGACCGCCGCAGAACACCGGGCTACTCAGAGCCCTCCGCCCTGTGACCTCACACTGCCCGAGGCCTCCTCGCCATTGGTCAATCTCGTCACGTGACCATACCTGGCCAATCATCAGCCGGCAGGCGTCACGCTTCTTTGGCAGGAAGCGGAATGCCTCGGCGCTATTTTGTACACCAAAAGGGCGTAAAACCACTTGTAAAACACTTGTAAAACCAAGCTAAATCTGCAAATTCACTGCCACCACGATAACTCTCAACACCTTCCTATATATCAAAATGTTACCTGAGCATCAGAGAACGTGCAGGTTGAAGAGATATGACTCTTTATGCCGGCATAGGGAAGACATTGGGTGGGACACCGTCACAGTAGTGAAGATGGTTACAGTGAAGATATAGCGTGTGTAGTTAAGATGGTAGCAGTGAAGATAGTGTGTGTAGTGAAGATGGTAGCAGTGAAGATAGTGTGTGCAGTGAAGATGGCTACGGTGAAGATATAGTGTGTGTAGTGAAGATGGTTACAGTGAAGATATAGTGTGTGTAGTGAAGATATAGTGTGTGTAGTGAAGATATAGTGTGTGTAGTGAAGATGGTTACAGTGAAGATGGTTACAGTGAAGATAGTGTGTGTAGTGAAGATGGTTACAGTGAAGATAGTGGGTGTAGTGAAGATAGTGTGTGTGTAGTGAAGATAGTGTGTGTGTGTAGTAAAGATGATTACAATGAAGATAGTGTGTGTGTGTGTGGAGTGAAGATGTTTACAGTGAAGATAGTGTGTGTAGTGAAGATGGTGTGTGTGTGTGTAGTGAAGATGGTTACAGTGAAGATAGTGTGTGTGTGTGTAGTGAAGATGTTTACAGAGAAGATAGTGTGTGTGTAGCCCCACGAATTACTTTCACTTAGAAAAAGAGTCTAGACACTCCCTGTAGCTATTTATAAATAACTCATAAAGAATTATAACAACAAGGATGTGGTGCACCGACCTGGGTATATAATTCATAGCATTGATACATGTAGAGCTGGCAAAGATGCGCAGTGAGTTATCTTAGAGTAACGTAACGGCAATTAATGCATTAACTATTAAAAAATAGAATAATTGTTGTATTACTCAATATTATAATGAATAATCAACCTTGCTTAAGGACCTATGCAATTTAATTTTAGAGTAAAGAATCAACTCTCCTCTTCCGGCCAAGTGGAAATGAGTCGAGTAGACATGGGGACTACAGTTTGGTAGCCTCGGAACACACAGACTAACCTCAGTACAGCCTCCGCGGGAGGATAGTAGAAATGGGGACTATAGTTTGGTAGCCCTGTAACACACACACTAGCCTCAGTATAGCCTCCGCGGGGGGTGGGGGGATAAGAAATGCTATCGCTCATCTTGTTTATTAATTCATTCAAATTAGAGAAATTAATGTTATTATTCAATAATGTACTCAACAATTGATCGAGTTCAAGTACCTGTGTAATTACCATTCATTTTGAATAGGAATCCAATCTCCTTAAAGTGACCAGTCAATACGAATCTAATGTGGTTAAATTAATTGTCATTGAAAAGTAGATTAGCAACTAAGTCAAGGTCAGCCTCTCAGCTTTGGAGGAGAGTTTCAGTGAGTGTGGCTTGGGGCAGCAGCAAGGCAAGACAGTTCTCTCCCTGAGACAAGGTCACAACATCTGACCTGCGGTCTTGGTATTTAAAGTAAGGTTTTTGTTTTCTAGAATTTAAATTAAAAAATCCGTGGTTTAATAGGGCAAAGGAACTGAACAAAATGTCGTGGAGAACTTCCGAAATAACAGAACATCAGAAAGCAGAGAGAGATGCCAGTGAACCAGGAACGAGTATGTCAGTGTGAGAAGAGAAGCTGAGAAAAAGCATGAAAATGATATAGCAACCAAAGCCAAGACCGAACCTAAGCTATTCCACAGTTACATTAGGAGGAAAACAACAGTGAAGGAACAGGTGATGAAACTTAGAATGGGTAAGGACAGGTACACAGAGAATGAGGAAGAGGTGTGTGAAGAATTCAACAAGAGCTTCCAGTACGGGTTCATAATAGAACAAAGAGAGGTCACTGCGCTAGGAGAGGTGGCAGTAAACCAGGCGACCTTGGAAGGGTTCGAAATTACAAGAGATGAGGTCAAGAGGCACCTGTTGGATCTGGACATGAGAAAGGCTGTTGACCCAGACGGGATCTCCTCATGGGTATTCAAAGAGTGTGTAGGAGCGCTTTGCTTGCCACTCTCCATAGTGTATATATAGTAGATCAATGAAAAAGGGAGACCTACCAGAAATATGGAAAATGGCTAATGTAGTCAAAATATACAAAAAGAGTGACTGACAAGAGGCACTGAACTACAGCCCAGTGTCCTTAACTTGTGTACCATGCATGGCGATGGAGAAGATCGTGAGAAAAACCTAGTAACACTTCTGGAGAGAAGGGACTTCATGACAACCCATCAACATGGGTTCAGGAAAGGTAAATCTTGCCTTGCATTTTTTTGGGGGGGCTGTCGGAAAGCCTTTGACACAGTACCCCATAAAAGGCTGATGCATAAGCTGAAGAAACAGGCAGGAGTAACTGGTAGGGCACTCCGGTGGATAAAGGAGTACCTAAGCAATAGGAAGCAGAGAGTTACAGTGAGGAGTGAGACCACAGATTGGCGTGGAGTCACCAGTGGACTCCATCACGGCTCTTTTCTCGGATCTATCCTGTTTCTGATATACGTAAATGTATATGTAGGATATAGACTCATTCCTCTCAATGTTTGCTGACGACGCCAAAATTATGAGAAGGATTAAGATAAAGGAGGACAGCTTGAGGCTTCAAGAAGACCCGGAAAAGCTGCAGAAATTTTCGAACAAATGGTTGTTAGAGTTTAACCCAAGCAAATGTAATGTAATGAAGATAGGTGTAGGAAGCAGGAGACCAGATACAAGGTATCATTTGGGAGATGAAGTACTTCAAGAGTCAGAGAGACAAAGACCTGGCGGTTGATATCACGCCAGACCTGTCCCCTGAAGGTCATATCAATAGGGCACTGTGGAGAAATGCCCGACAGACCACTGGAACATTATCTAACACAGTGCACAGTTACAAACCCATTAAGATTTCAACTTAGATTCAACAGAGCAGAAGAAGTTGTTAAACACATATGGCAAAATCTTACTGAAGCGACCATACGAGTTAAAAATACTCATACTCCGCCCAAGTAAAACAGAAACAAGCAACACTTAGTGGGCCAGCCAGAGGCTTAGGGCCCGCGCAGGAATATCCCTGCAAAAAAAAAATCAATAGGATAACATCAGCGGCATATGCCAGGATGGCTAACATAAGAACGGATTTTAGAAACTTGTGAAAGGAATCTTTCAGAACATTATATACCACATATGTGAGACCAATCCTGGAGTATGCGGCTCCAGCATGGAGTCCATATCTAGTCAAGTATAAGACTAAACTGGAAAAGGTTCAAAGGTTTACCACCAGACTAGTACCCATAACTGAGGGGTATGAGCTACGAGGAGAGACTACGGGAATTAAACCTCACGTCACTGGGAGACAGAAGAGTTAGAGGAGACATGATCACCACATACAAGATTCTCAAAGGAATAGATAGGGTAGATAAAGACAGACTATTTACCACAAGGGGCACATGCACTAGGGGACACAGGTGGAAATTGAGTGCCCAAATGAGCCATAGTGACGTTAGAAAGAATTTTTTCAGTGTCAGAGTATTAGACAAATGGAATGCATTAGGAAGTGATGTGCTGGAGGCTGATTCCTTACACAGCTTCAAGTGTAGATATGATAGAGCCCAATAGCCTCAGGATCTTGTTCACCAGTTGATTGACAGTTGAGAGGCGGGACCAAAGAGCCAGAGCTCAACCCCCACAAGCACAATTAGGTAAGTACAGACACACACACACACGCACACACACACACACACTCCCTGGGGGAGCCGGTGGCTGAGCGGACAGCACGCTGGACACGTGATCCTTTGGTCCCGGGTTCGATCCCGGGCGCCGGCGAGAAACGATGGGCAGAGTTTCTTTCACCCCATGCCCCTGTTACCAAGCAGTAAATAGGTACTTGGGAGTTAGTCAGCTGTCACAGGCTGCTTCCTGGGGGTCTATGTGTGTGTGTGGTAAAAAAAAACAGTAGTAGTAGTAGAAACAGTTGATTCACAGTTGAGAGGCGGGCCGAAAGAGTAGATCTCAACCTCCGCAAGCACAACTAGGTGAATACAACTAGGTGAATACACACACACACACACACATTATCGCTGGACACGTGATTCTGTGGTCCCGGGTTCGATCCCGGGCGCCGGCGAGAAACAATGGGCAGAGTTTCTTTCACCCTATGCCCCTGCTACCTAGCAGTAAATAGGTACCTGGGAGTTAGTCAGCTGTCACGGGTTGCTTCCTGGTGTGTGTGTGTGTGTGGTGTGGGGAAAAAATAGTAGTAGTAGTAGTTAGAAACAGTTGTTTGACAGTTGAGAGGCGGGCTGAAAGAGCAGAGCTCAACCCCCACAAGCACAAATAGGTGAAATGGTGAGAACACACAAACACACATGCACACACATATTTTCCCAGAAAGCCGCCCATAGCTGTTGTCTAACTCCCAGGTCCCTATTTAATTGCTATAGGTAAACAGGAGCATGAGGTGATGTAACGGGGGATGGGGGAAATAGCTCTATCTTGTCCATTATTCCACCCCCCCCCAGTCAACTAACGAGGCCGGGGGAAACAGCTCTCTCTAGTCCGTTATCCCGTCCCCAGTTAGCTAACTATTCTAGAGCACCCCCAGAGTTCCTAAGGCAACCTCTCCCGTTCAACACCTTGTAACCTAGGTATTTGACTACCTAGGTGCTAAGAATACAAGGCGCCGTAATTTGATCGGCTACCCGAAACTCTAGAGAGAACTCTAGAACACGTTTCACTGCCACAAACGTATAAGAGAAAACGAAAGGAAAGAAATGAATAGTGAAGTAATTAGTGAGGATTTGGGGTGAGAGGTAGAGAGGTGGGAGGAGCGAGGAGGGTCATTAGTTGAAAGTGAGAGTTTAGAGAGGGGTGGAGGGAGAGGAGTAGATAGGTAGAAGTAGAAGAGTAGATAGTAGAAGACGAAATGCTGCCACCATCCATTCTAGACCATTACATACAAGACAAGGAATGGAACTTGTCTGTATCAAAATATTCTCAAAAGATGTTATCACCATGTATCAACTACAAACATGTACTCATTAATATCATGAATCCAGTAACCACAGAGGCTTTCTCACCTCAACTCAAAGCTCTAGGGGACACAGTAAAGGCAATGTAAATAATAAATTCAATTATATTTCACATACTAAGTATCATAATTTAAGCAATGTTCAAGTTATATATATGTAAAGTGAGTCATCCTCCAAGAATCTGAGAACACTACAACTGACTGCCCCTGATCATCACACAACACATGTAAAACACGACCAAGTCACCTTAATGTTAAACTCACCAAGTGTCTGCCTATAGCTGGATTGAGAGGGGGGGGAGGGTCTGTACCTGTACCGGCCGACAGCCTCCCTGCTAGGCCGTCTTCTCTGCTTTGCTGGCTCCTCTGTTAATGCTCTCGAATCGATAGCTCTCCGCGTATATATTCGGGAACCTAGTAACTAACTCCGCCCACAAGTAGATAGCCTCCGACTCTCTACCAAGCCACTCCTTAAACGTCGGCATGTTTGAAGGCTACCAGGCTACAATTATAAGATTAGTAGAAGTAAGGTGAAATTCGCATGATCTGACCTCAGGTCACTTGGTGGTCATTAACTCTTAGAGGTGTGAAACTCCAGCCGGCAACTTGAAGCTTCTCAAATCCCTGTCTGTGACTCATGTACTCATATGTATGTATTAAATACAACTAAACCAAACACTTTTACAGTGTTACATCTCCCCTTCTCCCCGAAATAAAGTTTTTGCAACACTGCTAAAGCAAGCTAGCTGTGTGCAACAACTTTATTAACCAAAAAAAAAAATACATCCAAGCTAAACAAATATATATCATCCTACTCTAAAAATGAAATATGTAGACAGACGTCCATTGTCTCTGGCTGGGCGACGTCACTGCTTGGTCTTGTAGATAATCCTGTACCACATTTCTTCAACACAACTGCCTCCGTCGCTTCTCCGTCATTAACGCACAACAGTCCTTGGCCAACCAGGAAGCCGTTACTACTTGAACTGCGCAGAGGACCGTGGAATTCGGTTGTCCCAGCTGATCTGTAATTGGCCCTACGTCAGTCACCATGAGAGACGTATATTGGGGTTTTTCACAGCTATAGGGACTACAAGGTTCGAGACCTTCATATAGTTGCCAACGTAGAAATCCCATCCTACTTTCTTCTCCTCCCTGTTGCTCCAGCACGCCTCCTTCAGAGAGCCACTTCTGACAGCCACATCAAGTCTGCACGACACAGGAAGAATCACTCAACAGAGCAACATGCTTGCAGGAGGGGCGGCCAGTTAAGGCAAATGATCCTGTCTTGCAATTACGCTCCATGCAATGATGCTGACACCAGCAAGGGACACTAGGCATCGTGTCTCACTCAGCTTGACTTATCTTCTTCTTCTTTCTTCTCTTTTCCTCCTCCCATGGGTCTTTGACAAGCGACCTGGGGTCCATTGGGGTCCGTCCGTCCTGGGGTCCATCCTGGGTAGACCAATGTTGGTGGGACAGACTGGAGTCGTTGTTCCTCTTCCATCTTTACTTGGTCGTCTGGGGTCGTCTGCAGAACGACCTGGGGTCTACTGGGGTCCGTCCGTCTTGGGGTCCGTCCGTCCTGGGGTCCACTGGGTAGACCAATGTTGACCGACCGAGAGGGCTGCATCTTGGGGTCCCCGGGGTGGTGGTGGTGGTGGTGGAGCCATGACCTCCAGGTAGGGGCTGGTCGTGGTGGTGGTGAGGAACGCCCCTGAGTGTGGTACACAGCAGCCGTCTCTCTCTTCTGTATATGCGTCTCTCCTCTGGCTCCGACCTGTGAATGAACAGAAACGCGACAATACCCGTGTTCCATCCTGTTGTGTGACCATGTAGTTTGTATAGGGTTTACACAGTCCAAATCATAATGCTCTCCTCCTGGCAATGACTACACTTAAAATAATCCAATTAATACTGAATGAAATTGACTTGGTGGAACATAAAACAGTAACAGAGTAAAGTTAGAGAAGAGAGAATAAGGTCATCACTACTTTTAACTTGTCACCTAAACCAATCTCCACAATAAATATCAAAACTAATAGACAAAACCCTAGCCTAACGTAACTGTACCATTCTTAATCTTAAGTACATAATTAACCTTACTCCCACCCTTAACCTGCAGCCACCTACGTGACTCAGAGTGTTTCCCTTGCTTCTCCGCCGGTCAACAACTCAAAACTTTTGCCACCCCCTGTGACCAGACTATCTAACGTCGAGCGTCCCCAACGTGAAATCTACTGATATACTAAGCCTCCCCCTAGCATGCTGTACAAGACCAGTACACCTCGGGTTATTGCGTTCAAATGGAGTAAAACAGTCGATCGCAATAATCTGAGCAGAACCACCACTTAAACTACTTAAGAACTACACCTGCAACTTCCCAACTGACCTGGAGACCAGCGGTGGCTGGGTGTCCCCGTGGGACCTGCGAGGTCACCTGTCACACTCAGGTGACCTCCACTACCCACCAACCGCTAAGTTCCAAAATCGCCAAATCTTATCACTAACATAAATCACTTCACACGCAAGTTCTGGAGAACATTCCCTGAACTTCACAAAACTCACAAACTCACTAAACCACAACGCCAGAGATTCACTATCTCCTAACCTGAAAAACTCGCTAAATCGCGAATATTAAACACCTGTCAAGATCTCCCTGATAGCGCCTGAGCGGCAAAAGGACACGTGGGACTGAACAATGTTAAATGAACACTACCATAAACATTGTTCAACACCGCTGCCAACATTGTAACGAGGGGTGGGGGGAAATAGCCCTATCTAATCCATTATTCCACCCCCCAGTTAACTAACGAGGCCGGGGGAAACAGCTCTCTCTAGTCCGTTATCCCGTCCCCAGTTAGCTAACTATTCTAGAGCACCTCCAGAGTTCACTGCCCATTGGTTTCTATCTAGGCCAGGAATCGAACCCAGGCCCTTATAACTACGACCCCCGAGAGATATTCTCTCTGCAGTACCTGCGTAAGAAGAATCTAGCTCTTAGGTCTTGGACCCCACCTTTAGGGGAACTGCAGAAGGCCTATTGGGTCCCCATGCAAGGTAGATCCTATTTTTACATCCCACAATCACTCATTCGCTTGTCTAACCTCTTCTGTAAACAATCTACCCACCTCGCATCTTTAAAATTCTTGGCAACGTATTCCATAAATCAACAAATCATATTTCTAATCCCGTATTTACCCATCTCTCTACTCAATCTAAACTTATCCTACTTGCATTTATTGTTCGCTTTCAATAATTGGAAACATTACAGCCCCGCACAAAGACAAATTTACATCGGAGAATCTTTCGGTCAAGATGCACAGTAAAGTGGAGACGTCTTAGCGTGTCCTGCAGGCGCTAATTGGTTGGGATTTAAGGGAAACCAACGTGATCACAACATTCAACATTTGACAGGTGATGGATGCTGTGACAAGAAATCATCTTGTTGCTCAGCATCTACGCGAAAGGTGTATTCCGTTGTTCGTGTTGTACGAAATACAGCTCCACAACAGTGTGAGCACGCTGAACAACGCTCCACAACAGTGTGAGCACGCTGAACAACGCTCCACAACAGTGTGAGCACGCTGAACAACGCTCCACAACAGTGTGAGCACGCTGAACAACGCTCCAACAGTGTGTGTGCACGCTGAACAACGCTCCACAATAGCGTGTGTGCACGCTGAACAACGCTCCACCAGAGTGTGAGCCGCTGAACAACGCTCCACAACAGTGTGTGCACGCTGAACAACGCTCCACCAGAGTGTGTGCACGCTGAACAACGCTCCACAACAGTGTGTGCACGCTGAACAACGCTCCACAACAGTGTGAGCACGCTGAACAACGCTCCACAACAGTGTGAGCACGCTGAACAACGCTCCACAACAGTGTGAGCACGCTGAACAACGCTCCACAACAGTGTGAGCACGCTGACCAACGCTCCACAACAGTGTGAGCACGCTGACCAACGCTCCACAACAGTGTGAGCACGCTGAACAACGCTCCACAGCAGCAAGAGCACCATGAACAACGCTCCACAACAGTGTGTGCACGCTGAACAACGCTCCACAACAGTGTGAGCACGCTGAACAACCCTCCACAACAGTGTGTGCACGCTGAACAACGCTCCACAACAGTGTGAGCACGCTGAACAACGCTCCACAACAGCAAGAGCACCATGAACAACGCTCCACAACAGTGTGTGCACGCTGAACAACGCTCCACAACAGTGTGAGCACGCTGAACAACGCTCCACAACAATGTGAGCACGCTGAACAACGCTCCACAACAGTGTGTGCACGCTGAACAACGCTCTACAACAGTGTGAGCACGCTGAACAACGCTCCACAACAGTGTGTGCACGCTGAACAACATAAGAACATAAGAACAAAGGTAACTGCAGAAGGCCTATTGGCCCATACGAGGCAGCTCCTATTCTATAACCACCCAATCCCACTCATATACTTGTCCAACCCGTGCTTGAAACAATCGAGGGACCCCACCTCCACAATGTTACGCGGCAATTGGTTCCACAAATCAACAACCCTGTTACTGAACCAGTATTTACCCAAGTCTTTCCTAAATCTAAACTTATCCAATTTATATCCATTGTTTCGTGTTCTGTCCTGTGTTGATACTTTTAATACCCTATTAATATCCCCCCGCTCCGCTCCACAACAATGTGAGCACGCTGAACAACGCTCCACAACATTGTGAGCACGCTGAACAACGCTCCACAACAGTGTGTGCACGCTGAACAACGCTCGACAACAATGTGAGCACGCTGAGCAACGCTCCACAACAGTGTGAGCACGCTGAACAACGCTCCACAACAGTGTGTGCACGCTGACCAACGCTCCACAACTGTGTGCACGCTGAACAACGCTCCACAACAGTGTGTGCACGCTGAACAACGCTCCACAACAATGTGAGCACGCTGAGCAACGCTCCACAACAGTGTGAGCACGCTGAACAACGCTCCACAACAGTGTGTGCACGCTGACCAACGCTCCACAACAGTGTGTGCACGCTGAACAACGCTCCACAACAGCGTGTGTGCACGCTGAACAACGCTCCACCAGAGTGTGAGCCGCTGAACAACGCTCCACAACAGTGTGTGCACGCTGAACAACGCTCCAACAGTGTGTGCACGCTGAACAACGCTCCACAACAGCGTGTGTGCACGCTGAACAACGCTCCACCAGAGTGTGAGCCGCTGAACAACGCTCCACAACAGTGTGTGCACGCTGAACAACGCTCCACCAGAGTGTGTGCACGCTGAACAACGCTCCACAACAGTGTGTGCACGCTGAACAACGCTCCACCAGATTGTGAGCACGCTGAACAACGCTCCACAACAGTGTGTGCACGCTGAACAACGCTCCACAACAGCGTGTGCACACTGAACAACGCTCCACAACAGCGTGTACACACTGAACAACGCTCCACAACAGCGTGTACACACTGAACAACGCTCCACAACAGCGTGTACACACTGAACAACGCTCCACAACAGCGTGTACACACTGAACAACGCACCACAACAGTGTGTGCACACTGAACAACGCTCCACAACAGCGTGTACACACTGAACAACGCTTCACCAAAGTGTGTGCACGCTGAACAACGCTCCACAACAGTGTGTGCACACTGAACAACGCTCCACAACAGTGTGTACACACTGAACAACGCACCACAACAGTGTGTGCACACTGAACAACGCTCCACAACAGCGTGTACACACTGAACAACGCTCCAACAAAGTGTGTACACACTGAACAACGCTCCACAACAGCGTGTACACACTGAACAACGCTCCACAACAGCGTGTACACCTGGTTACCTGGTTGATACCTGGTTGATGGGGTTCTGGGAGTTCGTCTACTCCCCAAGCCCGGCCCGAGGCCAGGCTCGACTTGTGAGAGTTTGGTCCACCAGGCTGTTGCTTGGAGCGGCCCGCAGGCCCACATACCCACCACAGCCCGGTTGGTCCGGCACTCCTTGGAGGAATAAATCTAGTTTCCTCTTGAAAATGTCCACGGTTGTTCCGGCAATATTTCTTATGCTTGCTGGGAGGACGTTGAACAACCGCGGACCTCTGATGTTTATACAGTGTTCTCTGATTGTGCCTATGGCACCTCTGCTCTTCATTGGTTCTATTCTACATTTTCTTCCATGTCGTTCACTCCAGTACGTTGTTATTTTACTGTGTAGATTTGGTACTTGGCCCTCCAGTATCTTCCAGGTGTATATTATTTGATATCTCTCTCGTCTTCTTTCTAGTGAGTACATTTGGAGGGCTTTGAGACGATCCCAATAATTTAGGTGCTTTATTGCGTCTATGCGTGCCGTATATGTTCTCTGTATTCCCTCTATTTCAGCAATCTCTCCTGCTTTGAAGGGGGAAGTGAGTACTGAGCAGTACTCAAGACGGGACAACACAAGTGCCTTGAAGAGTACAACCATTGTGATGGGATCCCTGGATTTGAAAGTTCTCGTAATCCATCCTATCATTTTTCTGGCTGTCGCAATATTTGCTTGGTTATGCTCCTTAAACGTTAGGTCGTCCGACATTATTATTCCCAAATCCTTTACATGCTGTTTTCCTACTATGGGTACATTTGATTGTGTTTTGTACTCTGTATTATGTTTAAGGTCCTCATTTTTACCGTACCTGAGTACCTGGAATTTATCACTGTTAAACATCATGTTATTTTCTGATGCCCAGTCGAAAACTTTATTAATATCAGCTTGAAGTTTTTCAATGTCCTCAGCCGAGGTAATTTTCATACTGATTTTTGTGTCATCTGCAAAGGATGATACGAAGCTGTGACTTGTATTTGTGTCTATATCTGATATGAGAATAAGGAAAAGCAGTGGTGCAAGGACTGTACCCTGAGGTACAGAGCTTTTCACTGCACTTGGACTAGATTTTATATGGTTGACAGTTACTCGCTGAGTCCTGTTTGACAGAAAACTGAGTATCCAGCGTCCTACTTTACCGGTTATTCCCATTGACTTCATTTTGTGTGCTATCACGCCATGGTCACATTTATCGAAGGCCTTTGCGAAGTCCGTGTATATCACATCAGCATTCTGTTTCTCTTCTAATGCCTCAGTGACTTTGTCGTAGTGCTCAAGTAGCTGTGAGAGGCACGATCTTCCCGCTCGAAATCCATGTTGGCCTGGGTTATGAAGGTCATTGGTCTCCATGAAATTGGTGACCTGACTCCTAATCACTCTCTCAAATACTTTTATGATGTGCGATGTTAGTGCAACTGGTCTATAATTTTTTGCCAATGCTTTGCTCCCTCCCTTGTGTAGAGGGGCTATGTCTGCTACTTTAAGTGCATCTGGTATCTCCCCCGTGTCCAAGCTCTTCCTCCACACTATACTGAGTGCCTGTGCTACCGGCACTTTGCATTTCTTTATAAATATTGAATTCCATGAGTCTGGACCTGGGGCCGAGTGCATGGGCATGTTTTCAATTTCTTTTTCAAAATTTAGTGCGCTCGTGTTTATATCATTTATATTTACCGGGGTTTGAATATCCCGCATAAAGAAAATGTCTGGATCTTCCACCTTCATGTTGTTTATTGGAGTGCTAAACATGTCCTCATACTGCTTTTTTAGGATTTCACTAATTTCTTTGTCATCCTCCGTGTATGAACCTTCACTTGTACGAATAGGTCCAATACTGGCAGTGGTTTTTGCTTTTGATTTCGCATATGAGAAGAAATATTTTGGATTTTTCTTTATTTCCTGAATTGCTTTCTGTTCTAACTGCCTTTCTTCAGTTTCATATGAGTGTTTCAATTTCCGCTCGATTTCTTCAATCTCCCTATTTAAATTATTCCTTCTTTGACGGGAAATTCGTGTCTGCATAAGCAGTTCCGTTATTTTTTTCCTGCGTTTATAGTGTCGTCTGCGTTCTCTTTCTACGTTAGATCTCTTTCTGGCTTTCCTCAAAGGAACATGTTTCAGACAGACTTGATACGCTTCTGAAGTAAGTTTTTCTATTCCTTCTGTAGGACTTGTATTATTTAGAACAGTTCCCCATGGAATGTTTGTAAGTTCCCTGTTTATTATCTCCCAGTCTATCCTTTTATTATTAAAATTGAATTTACTGAATAGCCCCTCTCGCTTTATCAACGTTTTAGGTCTATTCTGAGTATTGATGGTCGTTTGCACTTCAATGAGTTTGTGATCTGAGTATGTGGTATCTGATATCGTAATGTCTCTGATAATGTCTTCATTGTTCGTAAAGACCAGATCTAGAATATTTTCATTTCTCGTTGGCTCCGATATCTGCTGATTGAGTGAAAATTTGTCGCAGAATCTAAGTAGTTCTCTAATCTGTGGTTGGTTAGGTCCTGATAGATTTCCTGGTATAATATTATTGTTTGCTATTTTCCACCTGAGACTAGGCAAGTTGAAGTCACCTAGGAAAATAATATCAGGTATCGGGTTCTCCAAATTATCAAGGCTATTCTCTATTTTGCTTATCTGTTCTGTGAATTCCTCAGCCGTTGCATCTGGCGGTTTGTATATTAGTATAATCACTAAATTTATTTTCTCTATTTTTAATCCCAGTACCTCTACCACCTCATTTGTAACGTTTAGGAGCTCCGAGCATACAAGGTCTTCCCTAATATACAGACCCACTCCTCCATGTGACCTAATTTTCCTATCACACCTGTATAGGTTATATCCTGGAATCCAGATCTCACTGTCCAACAATTCCCCTGCATGGGTTTCTGTGAAAGCTCCAAATACTGCATTTGACTCCGTGAGGAGGCCATTTATGAACTGTACTTTGTTGTTTGTTCTTGTTTTCAGTCCTTGTATGTTGGCAAAGATGAATGAGGTTACTCTATTAGTGATAGTTTGAATGGGAGACTTTTTCGGCACGTCCATTAATCGTGGACATAATGAGTTTGTTCTGACCAGTACTGATTGTTGTAGGGCAGTTTTCTGTCGTAATTGTAGTTCCCTTTCGGTGGGTAATTGTATCTGTAATTCTGGAATGCCAGTGGATCTGTCATCCAGTTCCATACACTCTCCATGCTGCTCCTTTTGAATTCTCTGCCGGTCTGGTATAAAAAATTTATAGAGTTTCCTCCAAATTCATTATCCTGCTTGCCACTCTTTATGTAGCGTTCCGTGCCTTTCACGTGAAAGTGTGGGCAGCTAAGGTCATAGCATTTTCTGTCCTCCAGTGAGGTTTGGCACATGTCAGGATGGAAAAACCTACATATTGATCCAAATCGACACTCACCTTTCCTAAGCATATTTAAACATTTTTGGGGATGTTGGTAACTGCATTCTAATCCTTTCTTATTACCAGCATATCTATGTCTGCATATGCCCTTTGCATAAAATTTGCATAAGTCTGTCCTTCTGTTCTGAATTGCTCTATCGAGAACCGTCGTGGTGTCTGTACCTATCGAGCTGTCAGGTACACTTTCTAGTTTAATGTCATCTACATCCAGGCCTACTGAGTCAGAGTTTGCAACTTCCTGAGTTTCAGCCTCAGTTTCATCCCTGACTATAGCCTCCGCCCCTTGTATATTAGAATTGTTGTTCCTTTCCCACTCCTTCTGGATGGCTGGTAGGCTTCCAATGAATGATGTTTTCCGTTCATGCGTCATGTTATCTAGAAGGTTTTTTAGGATATTCCAAGCTGGCAGGTCATTTTTACACACCCAGAGCAAGTGGCCATCTCTCAGTGCCGTAGTGTTACTCACTCCTGTACAAGCCGAATGGAATCTAGTCTTACAGATATAACATTCAATTCCCGTTACCTTCGTCTTTAAGAAGTTGTTACAGTGGCCACAAATTTGTTTATTTACTCCCATATTGCCTTGTTTTGTTGTATATATCTATATATTTATAATATTATATGTATATTGTATATTTGTAACAATATATATGTATATATATTTATATGTTTAATATTATAATATTATATGTATATCGTATATTTGTAATATTATGTATGTTATTTTGTTCAAACTTTATGGCAGGTACTTAGCGTAGGTAGCGAGGCTGGTCCCCGGTCAGTACAGGTGACCTCTTGTGGCCCAGGTTGATGTCACCAGTTTCCAGTTACCCGATTTATAACCACTGATGCCGCCTCTTGCCACTATTCTATATTTCTAGTGTTCTATATTTATAATATTCACTTCCAACTTATATGTTGTTGTGATACCCGTTCCACATCACTGTTCCACGAATCACCGTTCACTATTTTTTTTGTTTCGTTTTTTTTTATCCTAATACACGCATGTACACAAAGCCTCGTTCACTGGCTCACACGTGGTCTCCCGTTTATTCTCTATTTAACACAAAGTTCTATTGTTAATGACTATTTTCAATTTTCCAGCGGTCACTATGCACTTTGTTATGTCTGTAATCAGTAATCCACGGCAGTAGTCCTACGAATCCCTGTTAATGTCACGATTTTAACGGAGCGCGCACGGTACGTCTACCCCCTCCCTCGACCTCGACTAATCACACTGAACAACGCTCCACAACAGCGTGTACACACTGAACAACGCTCCACAACAGCGTGTACACACTGAACAACGCACCACAACAGTGTGTGCACACTGAACAACGCTCCACAACAGCGTGTACACACTGAACAACGCTCCACAACAGCGTGTACACACTGAACAACGCTCCACAACAGCGTGTACACGCTGAACAACGCTCCACAACAGCGTGTACACACTGAACAACGCTCCACAACAGCGTGTACACACTGAACAACGCTCCACAACAGCGTGTACACACTGAACAACGCTCCACAACAGCGTGTACACACTGAACAACGCTCCACAACAGTGTGTGCACGCTGAACAACGCTACACAACAGCGTGTACACACTGAACAACGCACCACAACAGCGTGTACACACTGAACAACGCTCCACAACAGCGTGTACACACTGAACAACGCACCACAACAGCGTGTGCACACTGAACAACGTACCACAAGGCTTGAAACCAAAATTAAGAAATAAAGTTAAGTTCATAAATGGCCTCCTAATAGAATCGAACTCAATATTTGGTGCATTTACAGAAACCTACACAAAAGACCTCATGGATAGTGAAAACTGGATTCCGAATTATAATCTATATAGATGTGACAGAGTAATTAGGTCAAGTGGAGGAGTAGGTCTGTATATTAAAGAGGAGCTGGCATGCACAGAGCTCCTGAACTCGTCCAATGAGGCGGTAGAGGTATTTGGAATCAAGGTAGAAAATATGAATCTACTTATTATTTTAATATACAAACCGCCAGATGCAACAGTTGAGGAATTCACTGACCAGATCCACAAAATAGAAAATATCCTTGATAACCTAGCAAACCCAGTACCAGATATCATCTTCCTTGGAGACTTCAATCTACCCAGTTTAAAATGGAGAATAGTAAACAATAACATCATAGCAGGAAGTCAACCTGGAAATAACCAACCACAGGTCAGAGAACTACTGAGATTCTGTGACAAATTCTCGCTCAGTCAGCAGATTACAAAACCAACTAGGAACGAAAACACGCCGGACCTGGTATTCACGAACAATGAGGAGCTAATCAGAGACATTACTGTCTCAGACAGTAATGTCTGTACTTGTAATTCTATATTGTTCACTCTAGTATGCTGTTTTATTGTGTTATATTTTTGTGTAGATTTGGGACCTGGCCCTCCAATATTTTCCATATGTATATTATTTGGTACCTCCCTTATCTCATTCCTAGGGAGTACATTTGGAGAGCTTTGAGACGATCCCAATAATTTAGGTGCTTTATCGTGTCTGTGTATGCCATATATGTTCTCTGTATTCTCTCTATTTCAGTATTCATTCCTGCTCTGAAGGGAAAAGTGAGTATTTGGTAGTACTCAAGATGGGACATCACAAGTGATTTGAATAGTGCAACCATTGTGATGGGATCCCTGGATTTGAAGGTTCTCGTAATCCATCCTATAATTTTTCTAGCTGATGTTGTATTTGTTTGGTTATGCTGGCCGAGCGGACAGCACACTGGACTTGTGATCCTGTGGTCCTGGGTTCGATCCCAGGCGCCGGCGAGAAACAATGGGCAAAGTTTCTTTCACCCTATGCCCCTGTTACCTAGCAGTAAATAGGTACCTGGGTGTTAGTCAGCTGTCACGGGCTGCTTTCTGGGGGTGGAGGCCTGGTCGAGGACCGGGCCGCGGGGACACTAAAGCCCCGAAATCATCTCAAGATAACCTCAAGATGACACTACGTACTCGGACCACAAGCTCATTGAAATGCAAACTAACGTTAATAACGGTAGTAGGCCCAAGAGAAACAACAAGCGAGAGGGGCTATTCAATAAATTCAATTTTAATAATAATAAGATAGACTGGGAGAAAATAAACAGGGAACTTACAAACATTCAATGGGAAAATGTTCTAAGAAATAAAAATCCTACACAAGGAATAGAAAAACTGACTTCTGAAGTATATGAAATCTGTCTGAAACATGTTCCTTTGAGGAAAGCCAGAAAGAGGTCCAATATAGAAAGAGAACGCAGACGACATTACAAAAGGAGGAAGAAATTAACGGAAATGCTTAAGCAGACACGACTCTCCATACAAAGAAGGAATAATTTAAACAGGGAGATTGAAGAAATCGAACAGAGACTGAAGCATTCCTATCAGACTGAAGAAAGGTAACTAGAACAGAAAGCAATTCAAGAAATAAAGAACAACCCAAAATATTTCTTCACATATGCTAAATCAAAAGCAAAAACCACTGCCAGTATTGGACCTATTCGTATTAGTGAAAGTTCATACACTGAGGATGACAAAGAAATTAGTGAAATCCTAAAAAAGCAGTATGAGGACATGTTTAGCACTCCGATACTTGGCATGAAAGTGAAAGATTCGAACAATTTCTTTATGAATGATACGCAAACATCTGTAAATATAACTGATATCAACACGAGCGTGGCAGATTTTGAAAGAGAAATTGACAATATGCAAATGCACTCAGCCCCGGGTTCAGACTCATGGAATTCAATATTTATAAAGAAATGCAAAGTACCAGTAGCACAGGCACTCAGTATAGTGTGGAGGAAGAGCTTGGACACGGGGGAGATACCAGATGCGCTTAAAGCAGCAGACATTGCCCCTCTACACAAGGGTGGTAGCAAAGTATTGGCAAAGAATTAAAGACCAGTTGTACTAACATCCCACATAATAAAAGTATTTGAGAGAGTGATCAGGAGTCAGGTCACTAGGTTCATGGAAACCAATGACCTCCACAACCCAGGCCACCATGGATTTAGAGCAGGAAGATCATGCCTCTCACAGCTACTTGGCCACTATGACAAAATCACTGAGGCATTAGAGGAAAAACATAATGCAGATGTCGTGTAGACAGATTTGGCAAAGGCATTCGACAAATGTGACCATGGAGTGATTGCACACAAAATGAGGTCATTGAGTATAACTGGTAAAGTAGGACGCTGGATACTCAATTTCCTGTCGAACAGAACACAAAGAGTAACAGTCAATCAAGTAAAATCGAGTCCGAGCGCAGTTAAAAGCGCTGTACCTCAAGGTACAGTCCTTGCACCACTGCTGTTCCTTATTCTCATATCAGATATAGACAAAAACACAAGTCACAGCCTCGTGTCATCCTTTGAAGATGATACAAAAATCAGCATGAAAATTACCTCTGCTGAAGACATTGATAAACTACAAACAGATATTAACAAAGTTTTCGATTGGGCAGCAAAAATAACATGATGTTTAACGGTGATAAATTCCAGGTACTCAGATACGGCAAAAATGAGGATCTTAAACATTATACAGGGTACAAAACGCAATCGAATCTGCCCATAGTAGGAAAACAGCATGTCAAGGATTTGGGAATAATGATGTCCGACGACCTAACGTTTAGGGAGCATAACCAAGCAAGTATTGCGTCAGCCAGAAAAATTATAGGATGGATTACGAGAACCTTCAAGTCCAGAGATCCCATCACAATGGTTGTACTCCTTAAATCACTTGTGTTGTCCCGTCTTGAGTACTGCTCAGTGCTCACTTTCCCCTTCAGAGCAGGAGAGATTGCTGAAATTGAGGGAATACAGAGAACATATACGGCATGCATAGACGAGATAAAGCACTTAAATTATTGGGATCGTCTCAAAGCTCTCCAAATGTACTTACTAGAAAGGAGACGAGAGAGATACCAAATAATATACACATGGAAAATACTGGAGGGACAGGTCCCAAATTTGCACAGTTAAATAACAACGTACTGGAGTGAACAACAAGGAAGAAAATGCAGAATAGAACCAGTGAAGAGCAGAGGTGCGATGGGCGTAATCAGAGAACACTGTAGGAACATCAGAGGTCCATGGTTGTTCAACGTCCTACCAGCGAGCATCAGAAATATTACAGGAACAACCGTGGACATCTTCAAGAGGAAACTAGATTGTTTCCTTCAAGGAGTGCCGAACCAACCGGGCTGTGGTGGGTATGTGGGCCTGCGGGCCGCTTCAAGCAACAGCCTGGTGGACCAAACTCTCACAAGTCAAGTCTGGCCTCGGGCCAGACTTGGGGAGTAGAAGAACTCCCAGAACCCCATCAACCAGGTATCAGTGTGTGCACGCTGAACAACGCACTACAGCGGCGTGAGCACGCTGACCAACGCTCCACAATAGTGTGAGCACGCTGAACAACGCTCCACAACAGTGTGAGCACGCTGAACAACGCTCCACAAGTGTGAGCACGCTGAACAACGCTCCACAACAGTGTGAGCACGCTGAACAACGCTCCACAACAGTGTGTGCACGCTGACCAACGCTCCACAACAGTGTGAGCACGCTGAACAACGCTCCACAACAGTGTGTGCACGCTGAACAAAGCTCCACAACAGTGTGTGCACGCTGAACAACGCTACACAACAGTGTGTGCACGCTGAACAACGCTACACAACAGTGTGTGCACGCTGAACAACGCTCCACAACAGTGTGTGCACGCTGAACAACGCTCCACAACAGTGTAAGCACGCTGAACAACGCTCCACAACAGTGTGAGCACGATGAACAACGCTCCACAACAGTTTGAGCACGCTGAACAACGCTCCACAACAGTGTGAGCACGCTGAACAACGCTCCACAACAGTGTGAGCACGATGAACAACGCTCCACAACAGTTTGAGCACGCTGAACAACGCTCCACAACAGTGTGTGCACGCTGAACAAAGCTCCACAACAGCGCACGCACGTTGAACAACGCGCAACGTACTGTGTGGTAAGTGTGGGTACATATATGACTTAATACATGTAGTCAATATGTTACTTATCAATTAGTACATACGTGGTATATTCCCAGTGATATTTTTTTCAAGTCACTAACTCCTCCTCACGTACCAATTTACGTCTGACAGTACCCGTCCATGACCGTAGACAGCAGAATAGTCGTGATTGGTTTAATTTTAACGAAAACTGTAATTGTCAGGTCCCTCATGGATTGTGAAATTGACCTACTATTGTCCATGCTCTTAGAATATTACAGATTCAGCTACATCCTATTGATGGCTCGTAGTCTTGTTTTTAGAAATATTAGTTGTTCTTAGTAAATTATAATAATCACTATAAATTGTTACATAGAATTGGAGTGCTTCAACAATCATCATATACACTAGTTTATGCTTTAAAAGTCTATAAAGAATGTATTGTAGGAATGGCAACAGAAAATGATGTTACGTTTGAATGTCTACGGGATAAACTACTGCAAACAGGATGGTATGGTGTCTACAACCAACTGTAGGATGGGTATGCTGTTGTTGTTGATTTAGGGGCGACGATGATGTAGGATGGGTATACGGTCCAATACCACCTGTTAAGTGGGTAAGAGGTCCATACCATTTGTAGGATGGGTTTGGGCCCACAACTGCCCATAGGATGGGTATGGGGACCTGTATCATCCACAGGATGGGTATGGGGTCCACTACCGCCTACTGGATGGGTATATGGTCCACTACCACCCACAGGGTGAGTATGGCGTCCACTTCCGCCTGCAGGATGGGCATGGGGTCCACTACTACCCACAGGATGGGTTTGGGGTCCACAATCACCCAAAGGATGAGAATTGTGTCAACTACCGCCCACAGGATGGGTATGCTTCCAATGCCGCCCACAGGATGAGTATAAGGTTCAGTACCGCCACTGGATGGGTATATGGTTAACTACCGCCTAGAAGATGGGTATATCGTCTACTACCGCCGACAGGATGGGTATGGGGTTAACTACCACCCATAGGACGCGTATAGGGTTCACTACCACCCACAGGGTGGGTATTGGGTCCACTACCGCCCACAGGATGGGTATGGCGTCCACTTCCGCCCACATATTAGGTATGATGTCCACTACCGCCCCACAGGATGGGTACGTTATACGTTATGCTATCCTAAACATGGGTGTCAACACGGACGCTCCTTCCCCCCCTCCTGCCTCGGGGGGGAAGGAGCGTCATGGCGTCAGGTGGAGGTTCGCGCAGCGTCTCTCCTACAAATATTGACGATACCTTTGAGGACACAGGGGAACCACTGTTGCATACCACACATTTAGATCATGAACGTCACGCGGTCTTAGAAGAGGATCTAGATGGAGATTTCCTAGACAGCAAACATCACAGCAAGGCAAACAGATTGGAGGCGAAACGCCGCCAACTTACAGAGGTAAACAGAGACCATGCCGGCACCACGCGGCCTCAGTATCAACCTCCACAGCTCAACCAAGGTAGGCCAAGTTCTTCTGATTTGCAAACTTTCATCATTGCCTTTGATGGCGAAGAGGAAAATGTGTTCAGAAATAGCCGAGCTCAAAGTATCTTATATAATACCATTCCCAAGATATTCGGGATCAACGTGCACAATATGAGACCAAATAAACAGAAAAACCTGATCGCAGTGGACCACAAACATGGCGAAGAACTAAAGCTTTCAGACATTACTGACATCTGTGGCCATAAAGTCAAGTGCTACAAACCACTAAGGGACCGATTAACAAAATATGTAATCCGACATGTGGTAGACATCAGTGTAGACGACATCAAAGCACAACTTAAGACACATGACATCCCGATCCATGGAATCAAAAAAATTATGCGAAGAACAAACGGAGAACTGAGTGATACAGGCACTGCTCTGCTTACCTTTCTAGACTACATCCCCCCTGAGAGAATTTGGTTAAATGGCTTCCTCCATAAACTAGAGGTGTATATACCACGTCCCACTCAGTGTTTTAAATGTAAAGGTTTTAACCATACCTGGAAAGGTTAGTCTTTTAGTTTAGTTCATTTATTATGCACCCCATACCCATCTTGTGGGTGGTAGTGGAAAGGGTTACAGAGGCACATAATGCGCTCAGGGACTGAACCCCACAATTCATTTAGCTAAGCAAGTTACAATCTTGATGAGCTAGTTACAAAATTCAATATAAGTCGTCACATCAACAATGGGTTCGAAATCGACCTCAAGTACAGGTTCTAAATTAAGCAACTGACATATGTGGAGAGCTAGTGTCAAAATTTATATGTTTGTCCTGCACACCGCCCCCCATCCAGTGGGCAGCGGTGGATAGGTTACAATCACTTAGTTACTACCTACAGTTAGCAAACTGGGGATATTTGTCTAAAATTTCTGGTAGCAGATCATTTTGAATGAAATATTGACACATCGCTGGAACATTGGTTATAGAATTGTCTCTAAATTCACGTATCTTTTCGCACTCCATCACATAGTGACGGAGGGTGTGCGAATAATTTTGTTGACACAGTTTACATTTGGTCAGGTCTACATCAGCAGATAATGAGAATTCCCAGAGATACTTGTAACCGAGTCTAAGCCGAGCAGCAGTAACATCTAGAAGTCTGCTGATTTTATTGGATGATCCATAGATGTGTGGCTCCTCTTGCATGATAGTATGATGATAGATGAAATTACTGGTGTCAATTTCACTTTGCCTCAGATCTACAAGATCTTGTTGAAGTTCTCGGTGTACTGCTGCTCTCAGATTGCTCATTGACAATCCAAGGTTACACTCAACGGCTCCTTTAAAGGCAGATTCTTTGGCTAACTTATCAGGTCTATTATGCATTCGGAGGCCAACATGAGATGGAGACCACATGAAATGGACTTTGTTACCATCCTTAATAATTTTGTTGTATTTGTGTCTAGCTTCGGACACGAGCATGTTACAGTTATGTCTTAAAGGGTTGAGAGCATTTAAGGATGATAAGGAGTCACTTACAATTAATGTATCAAGTTTGGAGACTTGTACACATTTCAGTGCAAGGATCAAGGCAAATAGTTCAGTCTGAAGGGTAGAGGCCCAGTTGTTTATACGGACTCCCCACTCAAAGTATAGGCCATCGCCCATTGTCAGGACAACTGCACTTCCAGCTGCACCCGTGGTGCGGAGTAGGGAACCATCAGTGTATATAATTTGAGAGAGAGAATGCTCTGTGCACAGAGCATCAATATGGCTTAAGGCGTTGAGCTTTGCCTCAAGACGAAGCTTGGGCTGATCTCTAATTTGCTTCTTCGGTGGAAAGGGAGGGATTAAAACTGGAAAGGGTGTAACCTCCCACGGTGCAGGAAAGTGCCGTTGTTGTTTCTCTTGGTACAAATCATGAACCCCATACATTCTGAGTTGAGTTCCAGTTTTTGTTATCCATTTGGAACAATGCTGATCTTCAATAAAGAAATTCTGGAGGGCTTCTGTACAAGGATTAGGATGAGTTAGCCTAAGCAATTTTATACCAATTTGACAGTTAATTTCAGTAACACGATCAACAACGCTCAGAATATTAAATTCCTTTCTCATATTAAGTATCTTTGTGGTACGAGGGCACCCAAGGATTATCCTCAAGGCTTCGTTCTGCAATTTTTCAAGCCCTCCAAGCTTTCTTTCAGGCATCAAAACAAGCAGAGGTGCAGCATAATCCACTAAAGATTTTATGTATACAAAGTACATCATTTTGACAATTCTGACATTGGCACCATAGCCTGAGTGATAACCTGCAACAGCCTTGAGAGCTCGGAGCCTCTCTTTATACTGACGACAGAGTCTGAATACAACAGGACCATACAGTGGCACCTCAAGGCCAAGGTATTTGAATCTGTTTCCATAGTCAAGCTGGGAGCCATCAGACAGTTGCATCTTGCGAACAGCTCCTCCCTGCCTGGGTGGGCGCCGATTTAGTATCTTTGTTTTCTCTGCTGAGATAATTAAACCTAGGTCCTGACATGAGTCTAATACAGAGTTAAGTGTGGGACATTTGGGCTTGAATCTAATTATTTAAATATTAATATAGTAAAATAAATTACGAAGGACCACCCGCTTTTATAGTAAAGAGGGAAACTGAGAAATTATGATCATTTGATAATTCCTAGATGAACCAGTAACTATGGATAAAACACTAGAGAATATGATCATAGAAATAATTAATGGGCTGTATAATTAAATGAATCAAACCTCAAACACCTACATTGGGGGGTTATTACTGGAACTCAGTACGTCCAGGAACTAGTGTGGTTCGTTCACTAATCCAAGATATAATAATCTAATCCTATGAATAATTGTGAAATCATTGTCATTATCATTAATGGGAGCATAGATTATGAATATAATAATGATAATCATAATAAACACATGTTAATCCAATAAACAGAGTTCTGCATGTAAAAGGGTACAGATAATAAATTGGAGGAATACAAAGGAATCTTAGCTTAAAGACGATTCCTTAAAGTGAGTCACGATGCTTCCTCTGATTCTCCTGGGCTCGGCATGGAACGCTAGGAGTTGATTAACATGGGAGAGGGCAGCTAGGAGAATTCTTCTCACATGCTGCAAAATAAATGTTTACAGTAGCAACTAATTAAACTACTGGATTTCTATGTTCAATAAATTAATATCAATAGTGGGTGAAGGATAATGACCTGTGATTTGTTGTTGTTATACGTCGTCACGACAAACTACCCAGCTATAATTCTACACCCTATCAGATGCATCAAATAAGGATAAGATACTTAGCTAATATGGGCACTGTGTAAGTTTAAGATTGCCGAAATTCGCGTCCCAGGCTCTGGCTTAGCCTATCCTGGATAATGACGCGCTTCACTGGCCGGTCACGTGGAGTCACAAAGAACCAGATTTAATAGGTTCCTTGTATGACACTGACACTAAGTGAAGATATTGTCTGCAAGGCTCTTCACGCCTCACAGTGGCGACTTTCTTCGGGAGAATTAATAGTGTTTACCCTGATGGCTGGGTAATGGCGTCTCCTCGTGAGCACTACGTGAACAGGTCCGCTCGGGAGCGTCTCAGCACGTGCACTGGCGTCCTCTCCCTCCCCGCTCCGCGTCTCGCGTTCATTAACCAAGTTATTATTATGGATATTAGCATTTCTCGCGGTTGTGCTTGAAATTATCGAGTCAGGACGGGTTTATTATTTGGAAGAGTTAAATATTATTATTTGCCAGTTCAGTGAGAGTAAACATATAATGGAGAAGAATTAATGTCTCTCCATGGCATTCACGCGTGACGTTAATTTTTATTACTAGATAACTGCTATGACTTTAACGCTCTATTCGGCTTTAGTTGGAGGTCAATTTATCTGTAATTAATTATCACACAGAACACCGTTTGTTATAGAGAATCGAATTCAATTCTCAGGCACATTGGATATAAATGTGTTTATTACAATGAAATCTGACGCAATACTGGCGTCGGGTGACGTAAGAATTCTAGCCTATTGTACAGATGTAATTATTAGTACATGTGAATTCTACGTTGTGTTAATTTTACTTACTACAATGATTAGTAGAATTAGCAATGATTAATGAGAATACAACAGTGTTGTATTCAGTGTTGGAAATTTCCAACATTAAGAGTGTTCTGCGTGTTAGCATACCCAGTGGTGTATATCATTATATCATCAGCATAGCTAATGATGTGGACGTTGGGTTTGCTCGGTATAGAGTTTAACAGCGTGTTTATTAAGATATTAAATAACGTAGGACTGAGGACACCACCCTGCGGGGTACCTAGTTCAAAGTCTCTTGTTACACTCCTATGCCCCTGGAAAAATACAGATGACTTCCTGTTGGATAAGTAACCCCTGATCCAACAAAGAAGCCGACCACCAATATTCATTCTTGCAAGCTCACTCAAGATAACATGTCTATTTGCAATATCAAAGGCAGACTTAAGATCTAGGAAGGTGGTATATGACTTTTCAGTGTGCAGGGTAAGAAAGGTGGTGATGCAATGATGCACACTCCTTCCATGCATGAAGCCATATATCTGGGGGGATAGCATGGTTCTTATTCTATGGAGGAGACGGTTTAGGACCATTCTCTCGAATGTTTTGCAAATGCAGCTAGTAAGAGAAATTGGGCGGAAAGCATTCTCTTGATTTGGCTTGGGAATTGGAATGATTATACTGTTGGTCCAAAAGTTAGGAAGCTTCCCAGTAACATAGCTCATATTATACAGCTCAAGCAGGGGATTCCCTGGTACTAAAGGGAGCAGACGCAATATGTCATAAGTGATACCATCTTCACCGGGGGATGTGGCTTTGCCTTTGTTTAGGGCCGCGAGTAATTCAAACTCAGTAAATGGCACGTTGCATTCATCTTCCTTGTGGAGCATGAAGTCAACGAGCCTTTCTCGATCTCCGTAACCAGCATTTAATCTGAACTGTATGTCTGGGGGAAGATTATTGAAGCTAGAGGTGGTTGCCCAAGCATCGACTAACTCGTTTGCTCTGTGTAGAGGGTGAGGGTGTGCTACTTGGCCGATCGTATCTCCTTTAATTCTTTTAATATCCTTCCATGCCTGGCTGAGGGGGGTGTGAGAGTTGAGACTGTTAACAAAAGTTTCCCAGTTATCTTGCCTGAGCCCTGTCATGCGCTCCCTCGCCTTGGCTAGGGCTTTCTGAAAGAGCTTGAGCATTGCTGGCGTACGTGTTTCCCTATATGCAAGCCCAACTCGTCTGGCAGTGCGTTTCAAAGTGCGCAGTTTGGGGTCATTGTAATAGGCATGGCGTTTATTACCTTTCATATCGTTGCGACTATTGGATGGTGCAGGGGGCCGACCTAAAGGGTCAGCAAACATCTGAATGCTCTGTACTAGACCGTCGTTGAATGTGTGGACTGTGGTGGGATCATAAGTGCTGTACCACTCTGACACATGAGCAACAAAGTCTTCACGTCGAGCAGGAGGAACACTGAGCCGTTTGCGTTTGAAAGTCCCACCGGGCAGGATGGTATTTCCTATACATAGAGTAGTCAATCTAGGGTGATGATCTGACAACAAATCTGTTACAATAAATGATGTGCACCAGACATGAGAGATGTTGAAACCAACACAGAGGTCTAGAATGCCTCCACAAATATGCGTGGGTTCAAGGTCACCCACAATCTGCACATCTAGGTGACTATTTAGTAGCGACAGCAGTTGATTCTCGTTACCGTCTGCACCAAAGACATTAAATGTGGGAAATGCTCTGGTTCCCATTACACGCAAGATTGTACATCAGATACACTTACCTGCTCAAACTGTGGTGGCGACCACGACATTACATTCAAACATTGTCCTTCATACACAGCAGCAGCAGCAAAAACAAAGGTTCTCCCTACCAAACCTGCTATACAGTAGTGCACTGAAACAACCTAACACAGCCCATCATCAAACACTACCTCACACTCAAACACAGCCTTTGCTTGTACCTGATATATCTGTCACCGACACTCCCACAACCCCAGGGTCCAACCATCCCTCACAAAATGCACAACTGAATCCTGATCTTGTTGAAACTCTTGTCACTCGCATTGAAAATGATCTTGTTGAAACTTTTGTCACGCGCATTGAAAATGCACTAGAAAAGACGCTGGACCGACTTCTAACTAAATTCTTTACACAAGTAACACAACCCACCCCTGAGGCTGACCCAAAAGACATCCCATCAACAGCTACAGACACTGACATCCGCCCAAACAAAGCCACCATTGCTGGACACACATTGTTTGAACAGATGATAGAAAAACTCATAAATAACTCCCTAGCACGCCTTACCAAAATCATTCCACAGGCTGACTTGCCACAAACCCAAACCGCCAGTACAAGAGTAAGACAGCCCACATCCACATCTAGGTATCCAACACGTACTACTACTGGCATGCCAAGGAAAACAGACACATCCATAACCCACACATCCTAAATGGCTCCCCTAACATTCATGACTTGGAACGCAAAAAGCATTAAAACATCTCTCACAGAACTTAAACAATTCCTTTACTCATCCAAACCGGACTTAGCTTTCATAACCGAATCCTGGCTCACCCCTAAACAAAATTCTATTTTTAAAAACTTTCAGATGCAGAGACTGGACAGACCAAATCGTATGGGTGGTGGTATTTTTCTCCTAACACGGAGTAACATGACATGTAAACCTGTAACGCTTACACATTTTGTAAATGGTAAACTAGAAATTTTAGCATGCCTAATACCCTACAATGGTACACACATATCCTTTCTGGGTATATACAACTCTGGTGGCACAATAAATTTAAATGAACTAGAATTCTATCTAAACCAATTACGGCAACCGATCATTGTTACAGGTGATCTCAATGCAAACCACCCAACATGGAGTAGAGGTACCCAAAATACTGCAGGCACAGATTTATATAACTACTTAGGCACTACACCATATATTCTTCTTTCGCCGCCCTACCTTGCAACCTACTTTAACTACAGAACCAATTATGAAGCCTCACTGGACATCTGCTTTGGCTCTGCACACTTTCAACAAGAACTACAGTTTCATACTGGACCAGATATTGGAAGTGACCACAAACCCCTCATTATAAAATTTACTAACTTTCAGCCACCAACCAACCCCCTAACGCTCCCCAAGTGGAACATTAAGAAACTAGATAAAAAAAATGGGCTGATACTGTCTGTCTCCCAGATACAGACGATGTAGACCCCAACACGCGACTGTCCACAATCACCTCGGCCATAAATTCTTCAGCCACCCAAATGCTCAAGAAAACTTCAGGACATAGGACCAACAAACCACTTAAACCGTGGTGGAACGCGGAATGTGCAACGAAACACAAAATTTAAGCATACATAGTTTGTTACCAGTAACAGACGACCAAGGAGCCTGCCAACAGGTAAGGATGGAGGAATGGATAACCGGGTAAAAGTCGGAATATGGAATACCTTTACGAGAGATGGGACAAGAGCGGACAGCTTCCTTGGTGGCAGCATCCGCATGCTCATTTAAAGCCACACCAATATGGCTGGGAACCCAACAAAACTCAACCGACTTATATTTACTGTGAACAAGAAACAGTCAGTGCTGGATCTCGACAACTACTGGATGAACCAGATTAAAGGACTCGAGAGCCATGAGGGCACTCCAAGAGTCAACAACAACTACAAAAGAAGACTGAAAACGAGAAATCAGGAGACGAAGAGCATAGAGAATAGCAAAAAGCTCCGCTGTGAAGATGCTAGTGTCCAGAGGTAAGCGACACAAATAAGTGCGATCAGGAAAAACAACAGAGTAGGCAACACCGTCCGCAGACTTAGACCCATCGGTGAAGACAGAAACGGAGCGGGAATGAGAAGAAAAAATGCTCAAGGAAAAGGCGTTTTGGAACCGTAGGAGGGGTAAAAGCTTTAGTGTTGCGGGTCAAGGATGTACAAAACTGCGGAAGGGGGACTTTCCACGGGGGCAAAGAAGGAACAACACGAGGAGAAACATTAGAAATACGAACGGAAAAATAATCCTGTAAGCGAAATAACCGGACAGAAAGAGGGAGATGGTGAAGAGGAACAGGAACCGCAGGAGGGGTTAAAGTTAAAGCACGACAGAGGCGAGAGGAAGGATGTTGTAAGGACCGCACAAGATAGCGAAGACGATTACAGCGGTCCTGGAGAGACAGGAAGCCAGTGTCAACATACAAGCTAAGGACGGGAGTCGAACGAAAGGCACCAGAACTGAGGCGCAACCCAGTATGGTGCAAAGCATCAAGACGACGAAGAGTAGAAGGAGAAGCAGACGAGTAAGCAGGGCAACCATAATCGAGCTTAGACAGGACGAGAGAGGAATGTAAAGCAAGGAGAGTGCGCCTATTCGCTCCCCAAGAAGTATGGGACAATACCCTAAGGAGGGTAAGGGCCAAAGAGCACTCAACACAGAGGTAAGAGATATGGGGAGACCAAGACAAACGAGTGTCAAGGAATAACACCAAAAGCTTCGCGGAATCTTTGTATACAAGGGGATGACCATAAAGTGACAAAGAGGGACGAAGAACGACCCGTTTCCGCGTAAAAGTCATGGCACAAGTCTTAGAAGTAGAGAACTTGAAGCTATGATCGGTGGCCCAAGAGGACACGGCATCAATCGCAAGTTGAAACCGGCGCTGAAGGAGAGGCGAATCATCACCCTGACAGCAAAGGGTTAGATCATCGACATAGAGAGCAGAGAAGACACCTGAAGGAAGAGAGGAAAGAAGACCATTGAGGGCAACCAGAAAAAGAGTAGTGCTCAGAACACTACCCTGGGGCACACCTTCGTATTGCTGAAAAGAGGCAGAGAGAGCGGTACCAAGGCGCACCCGAAAGGAACGACGAGAGAAGAAGCTGCGGAAAAAGAGAGGGAGATGACCACGAAGGCCAAAAGAATGAAGCTGTGATAGAATATGATATCGCCAAGTGGTGTCGTAAGCCTTTTCCAGGTCAAAAAGGACGGCAACAACGGAGGTCTTCGCAGTAAAAGCAGTACGAATATAGACCTCCAAGTTCACCAGGACATCTGTCGTGCTGCGGCATTTGCGGAAACCAAATTGAGAAGGGGAGAGGAGGTGATGGTGTTCCAGGAACCACATCAGACGAACGTTAACCATACGTTCAAAGAGTTTGCAGACACAACTTGTGAGGGCAATAGGGGGAAAGTCCTTAGGGGAAGTACCCAGAGACCCCGGTTTGCGAACAGGGAGGACAACGGCATCGAGCCAGTCCTCAGGGACTGACGACGACTCCCAGATCCGATTATACAGACTCAGTAAATACTGAGACGTGCATGGAGGGATATGGCGAAGCATCTCATAATGAATACCATCGGAGCCCGCCGCCGTAGAACCGCAGAGGGCCAGGGCAGAACGAAGTTCAGAGAGAGAGAAGGGATCGTTATAGGGAAGTCGAAGACGAGTGCAGAAATCTGAAGGACGAGACTCAAGGACAGGTTTACGAAGAAGAAAAGATTGGGGAAGATGAAGACCTGAGCTAACAGAAGAAAAGTGGGAACCCAGTTCGGTAGCTACCTGCAACGGGTCCGCCACAAAAGTACAACGGAAGTGAAGGACCGGTGAAACATCGGGAACGAAATCACCCGCTATCTTGTGGATACGCTTCCAGATCTGTGGCAGAGGAGTTTTGGACGTAACGGTGGAGACATAAGATGCCCAACATTCACGTTTAGCGGTACGGATGGCCCTACGGGCCACCGCATTCGCCTTCCAAAAGAAAAGAAAAGAATCAGCCGTCTGCCGACGGCGGTGTTTCTTCCAGGCTGCACGCTTACAGCGGACAGCCCGAGCACAGTCTGCATTCCACCAGGGAACGCACTTCCGTGGACCCCGAGAGGAAGAGCAAGGAATAGAGCGGAGGGCAGCGTCAGTGTTATGAAAAAGTAGGAGAGAGCGAGGGAGAGTTAGAAGGGAGAGGTCGGAAATAGTAGCACGGAGAGTAAAGAGGCGCCAGTCAGTGTGGCCCTGTGGTCAGGGTAGCTTCAGTGGTAGGGTACGTGTCGAATTTCAGTGTTTATGGCAGGGTAAGGGAATGGTCGTCGGAGGTCTTGTGATTCAATATTTTCTCCTTGTCACTATGTTACACTCTTTCAGGTCTATATACGGTACACCACCTGTCTCTGTTCTCCCAAGTTGCATGAATACCCTCACCTGTCTCTGTCCTCCCACATGCATGTATACACCCCCATGTCTCTGTCCTCCCACATGCATGTATACATCCCCTGTCTCTGTCCTCCTACATGCATGTATACAGCCCCTGTCTCTGTCCACTCACCTGCATGTATACACCCACTAATCTCTGTCCACCGACATGCATGTATATACCACATTTCTCTGTCCTCCCTCCTGCATGCATACAACCACCTGTCTCGTTCATCTCACATGCATGTATAAACCCTCCTGTCTTTGTCCACCCACATTCATGTATTCACCTACCTGTCTGTGTCCTTCCACTGGCATGTATACACCCCCCATCTCTGTCCTTCAACATGCATGTATACACCTCCCGTCTCTGTCCTCCAACATGCATATATACACCCACTTGTCTCTGTCCTCGCACATGCAGGTATACACCCCCTGTCTCTGCACTCCCAAGTGCATGCATACAATCACCTGTGTGTTCTATTTTATTCACTTTCTCTATTACTAATTCCTAGATCTACATTTCCCTATTACACTTGTTGGAAACACATTACTAGTAAGCACACACACACACACACATTTTGAATTTTCTCTGGCATAGATGATGCTATAGTTCATAGATGGTGTTATAGTTCAGTTTGCCCGAAACGCTATGCGTATTAGTGGCTTTAGGTATTGTATGCACTAGCTCTATCTATAAATCCAACATTATGTTTGTAACTCGTTATCTGTGTATGTACTTTTACCTGAAAAAAATTAATTTGAATTTGAGTTGTTTATGACCTGTCCAGTGGGTCGAGACTGGTTTCATTAGCACCTGAGATGGGTGCAAAGAAATTCTTAGTATATAATTCTTGGTTGGTTTATAATTAAGTTCTTAATAGCGATCCTACATCATAATTAACCTACGTAAATTGGGCGGTATTGGACCCCATACCCATCCTGTGGGCGGTATTAGACCTCATACCCACCCTGAGGGTGGTATTGGACCCCAGACCCATCATGTGGGCGGTATTGGACCCCATGCCCATCCTGTGGGCGGTATTGGACTCCATTCCCATCCTGTGGGCGGTATTGGACTCCATACCCATCCTGTGGGCGGTATTGGACCCCATACCCATCCTGTGGGCGGTATTGGACCCCCATACCCATCCTGTGGGCGGAATTGGACCCCATACCCATCCTGTGGGTGGTAGTGACCCCACAGCCATCCTGTAGGCAGTAGTGGACCCCATACCCATCCTGTGGGCGGTAGTGCACCCCATACCAATCCTGTGGGCAGTAGTGGACCCCCATGCCCATCTTGTGGGTGGTAGTGGACCCCGTACCCATCCTGTGGGTGGTAGTGACCCCATAGCCATCGTGTAGGCAGTAGTGGACCCCATACCCATCCTGTGGGCGGTAGTGCACCCCATACGAATTCTGTGGGCTGTAGTGGACCCCATGCCCATCTTGGGGGTGGTAGTGGACCCCGTACCCATCCTGTGGGCGGAAGTGGACCCCATACCAATCCTGTGGGTAGTAGTAACCCCATACTCATCCAGTGGGTGGTAGTGACCCCATACCAGTCCTGTGGGCGGTAGTGGACCCCCCATGCCAATCCTGTGGGTAGTAGTGACCCCCCATACCCATCCTGTGAGTAGTTGTCGACCCAAAACCTATCTTGTAGGCGGTAGTGGACCTCATACAAATCCTGTAGGCGGTAGTGGACCCCATACTTATTTCGTGAGTGGTAGTAGTGCATATACCCATCCTGTGGATGGACATGACCCCCATACCCACCTTGTAGGCCATAGTGGACCCACATACCCATCCAGTGGATGATAGTGGTCCCCAAAGCAATCCAGTCGGCGTTAGTTGACCTTCCTGTGGATAACAGTGGTCTCCAAATCAGTCATGTGGGCGGTAATGGACCCATGCCCATCCCGTGGGCGGTACTGAACTCTATACTCATCCTGTATGCGGCAGTGGAGGCCATTCCTATCATTTGGGCGGTAATGGACACCAAACTTATCATTATGGGCGGCAGTGGGTGTATTAATACTCAAATTGTATGACGGTTAAAACATAACCAATCACAGGCGAGTAGGCCTCTGACGTCATGCCAGACAGAGCGGCACCAGCCGTGCTTCCAGCAGGCCTCAGTATTCTCACAGACCCAGAGCAGGTTGGACCTCGGCTGGCCAGTTATACACCTTGTTGCCTCACTCAATAAAACTACTGAAGTGTCTACTGTGTAAAACTACAACCAACATACATCCAAGAAGGCAACGAATACTGGTAGCAGCGGTGTGATTCAGAATTAATTTTCTGAGCGACGAAATCTCAAGTGCCCACATCACGTGTGTCCAGCGCCTCCTGCCACCCGCCACCCACGCATCGATATCCAATGATATTGTACCAATCCAGGGTCCTACCATCAACCACTACTCTAGGTTAACGTCTTAGAAGTAAGGCCAATATTTTCCTGTGAGAACGCTATTTCATCAGTGAGGAGAAAGGAAGATTCCCGCGCCAGCCATTTTGAATCTCGCGCCACTTAGGAACCTGCACCACCCACCACTGCCACCCAAGCCCACATCAACAAGCCTTGTATGTTGCCTGTACCGTTCCAGCTATTGCAATCATCTTCTACAGCTTCAACTGCTCTGCAGCTGTGTTGTGCAATTTATTGGGAAACAAATAGTGGAAAAAAAGACTACAACCGTCTGACTAGCGTCTCCAGCTCCCAGTCACGATGCCGCAGTGCCACGTCGCCTCCTCTCACTATCACTACAGCCTTCTGCTACACCATTCTACAATGAACGTCTGTCTACACGCCTCCATAGCAACTGGCCTTCACTCGCCATTCGACGATATAATTATTGTCACGCCCTCAGCATCACACACATTCCTAGTGTGGGGTCCCCCAAGCTTCGCGCCACTGCCTCCAGGAGCGCTGCCTGTCACACCAGATGTAAACAAACCCTTGCATGTGCCTCTTCAGATCTTCACGGCGTTCCTCCTATGTTGGCTACTGGTGATTCTCATGAATTGCACCCCTGAGATAAGTAATTGATAGATGAGAACAATGTGCCAAGTTCTAAAAAGTTATTTACATAATAATATCCATAATATCCTGTGAATTAACCATTAAGTGACTTGTTAAATATTGGAGCTGTTTCAGTACTCCATTTCCACAGTTTCCCTGAGTCATTTCAATATTTCCTGCATTTCAGTGATTCCATTATTCATTAATTGTGTTACTAGTGTTATTAGTAAATTCAAAGGTGGAGAAGTAAGAAATAATTGTTTCTAGCAGTTTATTTTGCACAATAGAAATTTGTTTTTGAGATTTCCACAGACAATAAAACAGAATTTTTTTTTTATATTTCTCCAGACCTAACTTTGAAATTTATTCTTTCAGCATTTTATTTTAAACTTTACCATAGCATGTTACACATGTGCCTGTTTGTTTTTGCTAAACCCATTTTTCTTGCATTGCCACTTGTTGTGTTTAATCATTTTAATGAAATTTTGCAATTGCACTTTCCATTTTTTATTCTAAATTGTTGTGCTTAGTCTGGTTTAATTAATTTACATGCTTCTAATTCCAGTCATATTCATACCAGATTGCTAATTTAATTCACAATTTTGCTTGTTCTTAATTATTTGTTGCCTAGTACAATTTAATAATTTTATTTCTGCCATTTCCTTATCTTAGCCAAGTTTGATATTTTTTTTGAGTGTTTTAATTTTGTTGTGTACTCTATTCCTTATGCCTAGTGTACTTAATTATAATTTGCGATCAACTGCCACTTCCTCGGTAGTGACAATGCCTACCATTGTTGAAACCCCTTCAGATTCAATTGGAACAGTTGCTTGTCCCAATGTCCAGAGATCACCTCAGGAAATGGTTATCCCAATCTTTGCTGGTGAGTCCCGCTTAATTAATAGAGTCATGGTTTAGTAAGGTTGAAGTGAAAACAGTCGCACGTTTTTCTGAGCCTACTGTTGCCAAATACTTGGCAATTGCACAGTCAGCTGTTGACACAACCAAAGGTGATGCATGTTTTGTTGTTGATGAGAAAGCCATTGTTAGCCTCCAGTCTTGGTCTGAATTTAAGGATTTCTTTCGCTGGCACTTTGTTAACAAAGGAGACCTCGACCCGTATAGGTTAGTCAAGAATATTGCCAATGCCACCATGCAGCCTGGTGAATCGTTTAATGCGTTTACTAGCCGTCTTGATCAGTATCTGTATGCCTTAGTGTCTGCTATGATTAGTTCATCTTGGGTAGATAAAGACAATAATCTGTCCCTTGAGGCTCTGGCCAAAATGATAGCATTTAGAACTTTTATGCATTTTGCCCCAGAGCATACTAAACCGATCATTGAGCAACAAAATTTGGGAGTTAAACATGAAATTGGTGAAGTGTCTGAGGCTATTAACAATGTCGCCGATAAACTAGCTCCTCGAAGTGCTCAACTGTTGCCACCCTCTGATACTGTAAATGTAGTAACAAGCTATCAGCATCCTCCCACAAACTCTCAAAATTCTTGGTCGCAGAAGCGTACCCATGGTCGTAGCCCCCAGTCAAATTTGCCGCCTCATAAGTTGCCGAGACGCCATAGTCCACAACCATCCACTCCCTCATGTTGGCATTGTGGTAAGAGTAACCACCTCGCAAGGGACTGTTGGTCCGCTCCTAGATCATCACCCCCTAGACAATTCCCTTGGTCCCCTCGTCAATCTAATCATCCTAGGCTCCCATATTGCAAGTACCATAAACAAGTTGGTTACCACACTGCGGATTGTAGAGCTAGGCAAATGACATCCCCACCTCGTAACTCCAACGGTCAGTCTTGGCGAGGTGCACAGCGTCCAAGACATTATCAGAACTCGCGTACTTACAACTCCCAGCCCAGCTATAATGCAATTTCGAAATATAATACTTGGTCACAGAATGCTGGAGTTCAGAATGTTCACTTCATGTCGTCGGGAAACCCCCAAGGCCATCCGCTAACCAATTCAAGCTAGCCAGTCTTAGTGCCCTCCCTGTGTATTCAGTAGCTACCCAAAATAGATTTGGACATTTGACAGAGGAGGACACTGACACAGATATCCCAGACAACATAAGTCACAAGTAGTAACTTGACCAGTCTCAAGTGATGGTCCCCTTGTCTCAGCCATTGTACATGGTAGAGTTTTAAAAGTTTTTCTTGACTCAGGTGCAAAAATTAATATTGTCAAGCCTTCAGCTCTTAGAGACATTGCAAGTAAGCACCTTACTACAGTAAAACGGTCACACATATTTTTCCTAAGTGGTGTTTCAGGAAATAAAGTAAAAGTTCAGGGTGAAATTGACCTCCCACCCAAGTTAGTTGATGTCACATTGTCTATAACATGTTTAGTTGTTGACAATATCCATTTTCCTGGAGACATTCTCGTAGGTCTGTACACCATGATTGATGAAAATATTGCATTGTTTCCCCATCATTGGAACATTAGTATCAAAGACCACTTCATACCCTTGTGTAGCATGTATCGACAGGGTCATGAGTTCAACCTTCAATAAGACTACGTTAGTTTTGTTGACACCCGACTTGCTAGCGTAGGTTTGTCAGATCCTTATCGTGGTAGTATACCCAAGAAAACAGACACTCGAATGAAGCATCGTAGTTGTGCAGTTGTTAAGGAGAGTGAGTATCGAGACTTTCTAGAAGGGGACGCCCTAATGGATTCTCGTTGTCTCGCTCACCTGGCAGCTTCCATCTCTGAAGTCAGTGGTTCCACGGCTACTGACACTGTGCTACACTCTCATTCTCTCACCAGAATAAGAGTTAAGGTTCAGGGAGTGCCTGAGTTGTCGGATGTGATTGTAGAAAGTGAAACATGTAAAGTGAATGATACGTTTGTTGAACCCTCTTGGCACACAGTGCAGGATGGTACTGTTACATTATTTATTGCAAACACTAGTAATGCCGACATCCATCTCCAGTCTGGTACCCATGTTGTAGATTTTGCCCATTACTCGTTACCGGTGCGAGTTGTGGATGATGTCTCCATGGATCATACTGTTTGTACTCTCACACCAGGAGAACAGGGATCTCAGCCAGAGGTGCAAGTGCTACTGATTTTCCTGACTCTGTGGCTCAGCTTTTGGAAATTTTGAACAGGAATAGAGCTGTTGTTGCTCTACCAGGAGAAAAGTTAGGTCTCACTCCTCTTATCACACGTAAAATTTCCCTTGAACAAGGAACTACGTCTATTTTTGTACCAGCTTACCATCTTCCCCATTCTCAGAGAGCAGAAGCTGATAGACTCGTAGAGGAAATGTTACAGAGTGATGTAATTGAATCGAGTAATTCGCCATGGAACGCTCCATTAATTCTTGTACCAAATCGAGATGGGACTTGGAGACTTGTAATCGATTATCGGAAGCTTAACAGAGTAACAATACCTGATCGTTTCCCACTTCCAGTCCTAAATGATTTGTTGCAAAGTATTGGTCGAAACAAAGTATTCTCAACGTTAGATTTGTTGCAGGGATTCTGGCAAATCCCCCTTGATGAGGAAAGTAAACAATTGAAAGCCTTTAGTACTACCAATGGTCATTTTCATTTCAAAAGAATGCCGTTTGGTTTGAGGAGTAGTCCAAAAACCTTTTCATGGCTCATGACGAATTAATTTCATAGATTGATAGTAAGTACTCTCCTAGTTGACCTTGATGATCTCATAATCATGTTGCAAGATGTTCAGACTCATTTCCAGAACCTTGAGAAAGTACCCGCAAAGCTCACAGAAGCTAATTTAAAAATAAAGCTTGCAAAATGTTCATTTTTAAAGGCGAAGATTAATTCACCACAAGCTGAATTTCCAGGGACACATTCTAAATATATCAAAAAAGTTTCAAAACTGTTGGCATTCTTTCTAAGATCAGGTATTATGTACCCCGCCATGTCCTGGTGATGCTCTATTATTCCCTCATCTATCCATATCTCAACTATGGTATTTGTGCTTGGGGTTCTACTACCCAAAATCATTTACGTCCTCTAATTACTCAACACAAATCTGATATTAGGACAATATCCAACTCTGGCCCCAGACATCACTCGGTACCCCTACTCAAATCTCTGAATATGGTAGATATTAAGTCACTGCACATTCTCTCATGTGTATTATACATATATAAAACGCTGAACTATAATGCCAATCCTGACCTCAAAAGCTTCATTGAAGGTTGTAACAGATCCCATGAGCACCACACCAGGAATAAATTCAGTTTTGATATTCCAAGAGTACGACTTAATTAAACTAGAAATGCTCTACAAATCAAAGGACCCAGAATGTGGAATGACCTTCCCAACCATGTTAAAGACTGTACCTCTCTCAACCAGTTTAAGATAAAAACGAAGCACTACCTAATAAATTCCCTGTAACCTACCTTACCCCCCTATTGTCAACCCATGTCTGTTTTCTTAAACAACGCTGTTTGTCGACCTAATTGTATTTGTGCTGCATTTTCAGCCATATTTCCCCTTTTTTATCTTTATTTTTATTTGTTCTCAACATATTTTATTCTTTATACTCAATTAGTATTAAGTTTTAGTCATTAATGTTTTTCCTGCCCGAAACGCTTTGCGTAATAGTGGCTTTAGGCATTGCATGTACTAGCTCCATCTATAAATCAATCAAATTATGTAAAATCTCTTGTATGTATGTAACTTACCTAAATAAACATTTATTTATTTTATTTTATTTTATTTTATTTTAATTTCCTAGGTCATACAGTTACACCTTCAGGTATTACATTGAATGAATAAAAAATTATCGCTGCCCGTGATTTTCCAACGCCTCGTACCGCAGAAGCCGTAAGACAGTTCACAGGTCTTGTAGGATTTTATCGTTCATTTATTGCTAGATTCTCTATTATAGCCGCTCCACTTTACAAGTTGCAAAGAAAAGATGAACCCTTTGTTTGGGGAGAGGCCCAGGATCAGTCATTCAAAAGACTCAAGGCAGCCTTGATTTCGTCACCTGTCCTTAGGTACCTAGATTTTTCTAAACCTTTTACGTTGGTTACAGATACTAGTGACATATGTTTAGGTGCTGCATTACTTCAAACAGAAGGTTACAGAGATCACGCAATAGCTTATGCAAGCCGTACATTATCTTAAGAAGAGAAAAATTATAGCGCAACAGAATGAGAAGCCTTGGCAGTCGTCTGGGCACTTAAACATTTCAGGGATACAATTTATAATTACCCAGTTCATGTTCTTACAGATCACCAACCATTAATTCCCTTTGTTCAAAAATGAGAATCCAGTTAGAAAGTTTGCTAGATAATTGCTCACAATTCAAGAATTCAATCCCACATTTGGTTATATTCCAGGAAAGCAAAATGTTGTAGCTGATGCGTTTTCTCGACACGTAGCTGCAATTCATTTGAATTACCCAGCATTAGATACTACAATAGTCGAGATGGAACAGAGACAAGACCCCATATGGGCACCCGTCATTAAATTTTTGACTAAGCAAGACCCGATTCATAAACCTCCAGTACCATTGAAGGAGTTAGTGATTTTAGACAATTTACTGTGTAGAGTAGTAAAGTTAGGGACAGCCCTGAGGAAATATTGTCAGTTGTTGCAGCTGTCTTGGTACCAACTGTGTTATAAATTATCCATGATGCTCCCGCAAGTGCACATCCAGGAAAGGATCGTACACTCCAACAAGGTCGATTGAAATATTTTTGGCCAAAAATGGCTAAGGAGATTGCTCATTAGTTTGACAGATGTTTAACCTGCTTACAGCACATGGGACATGTAGCAGGACCTAATCCAATTCAGGTGTACCCAGCAACTAAAGCTCGTTTGGAACGAGTATTGATGGATTTGTTGACAAATTTTGCAGAAACAGAAAAAGGGAAAAAACACTTGCTTGTAATGGTTGATAATTTTTCACGGTATTGCAAACTAGTGCCTATCCCGAACAAAACAGCAGAAACTATAGCCAGTGCATTCCATGACCAAATAATTTGTAGATATAGTATGCCTAAAGTAATCCTTTCAGATAATGGTCCAGAATTCAGTAATAGTATTTTAACTAGCTTGTGTTATTTATATAACATTAAAAAATGTAGTATCATGCCTTACAACCCAGCAAGTAATGGATTAGCAGAACATACTAACAGGAAAGTGTTAGATGACTTGAGAGTCACGTTGAATTTTGATAACAATTGGGATGATTTTATACCCTTAATTCAGTTTGCCATAAATTCTTCAATTAATGTTTCTACAGGTGACACACCTCACGCTATTTTTTGTGGGACAGATAAGATCCTCCCTAATGAATTGATTAATGTACCTCCTACGCCCTTATATAACGTAGATGATTTTGTTCAAGTGAAGCGGAGACAAATGCAACTAGTATTCAAGAAAATACGAGAACAACTGTCCAAGGCTACAGCCGAGTTCACTATAGCAAGGAATGCAGCTAAACCCAGTAAAATAACTATAGGATCTGAAGTAATGGTACTTAACCAACACAGGTCTGGCCCTATGTACAAGTTAACTAAGAAATTTTTGCGTCCATACAAGGTAATCGAGCTTATCAAAGGTAACAAGTACAGACTTAAGAATTTGTTAACAGGAGAGAATATAAATGAACATTAGCTAAAATGAATTTTGACGAGATTGATGAGGAAGATGACAATGAACTTACCCAGACAGATTCTCCTATTGGGACACCACCTTCTGTGGTTGACAGACCACTTGATGTACAGCAACAACATACTAGCACCTCAAGTAGTACATCAAGTGGTCTGTCAACCACAGAAGGTGGTGTCCCAATAGGAGAATCTGTCTGGGTAAATTCATTGTCATCTTCCTCATCAGTCTCGTCAACAGTCATTTTAGCTAGCTTCATATGATCTAAATGTTCATTGGGATTCGAACATCCGGAAAACGCCCTTATACAGCCAAAATCGTGAACGGATTAAGTTATCTCAATATCCAGCCAAAATGGCCATGGGAGCCGGATTAAAGCCGGTTTGGTCAGTTGAAAATCTGAGCCGGTGGGCCGTACCTATTAATCCTTACAGCTGTGACTCAAGGCCATGGTGTTGGAGGGGGTGGGGTAGGTGGGTGGTGTCGGGAGAGAGGGGAGCATTGGGAGGGACCACCTGGGGGATTACGGTCAGGAAGAGAGGGAGGAAGTTGGTCAGGAAGGGAGTTGGTCATGAAGGGAAGGAGGAAGGGAGTTGGTCAGGGAGGGAGGAAGGGAGTTGGTCAGGGAGGGAGGGAGGGCTGAAGGGAGTTGGTCAGGGAGGGAGGAAGGGAGATGGTCAGGGAGGGAGGAAGGGAGATGGTCAGGGAGGGAGGAAGGGAGTTGATCAGGGAGGGAGATGGTCAGGAAGGGAGTTGGTCAGGAAGGGAGATGGTCAGGAAGGGAGTTGGTCAGGAAGGGGAGGAAGGGAGTTGGTCAGGAAGGGAGGTAGGGAGTTGGTCACGGAAGGAGGAAAAACTATTGTTGTGTGTATGGGACTCGCTTAAGCCTAACGAAGGTGGCGTTGGCGGTGTTGCAAGAATTATATTGTTTTCTTATTGCTGTGGAGAGCTAGTTACACATATTAATTAAATAACACTATAATAGATGAACAGTACAGTATTTGGTTTGCTATTTATTCATTTAAATATTTACAATAAAATAAAATGGGATTTAACAGAACTTAAGGCGCATATGTTAAAAGTCATCGTACAGCGTGTCAACACCCACGTGTCTGTCGACACATGTGGAGGGGCAACCCGTTCTCGCAAATTCATATAGTCAATATTGACTTATTAACTACGTGCATAGGTGATATACTAACCATAATAGATACCCTTAAAAAGCTTCATAGAAAACACCGACCTTACCTAACCTGGTTAGTATGTTGAGATAAGCATCTTATTGCTTCGAAATTACAATTGTTACTTAACCTATTAGAGGTATAGGTTAAGTAACAATTGTAATTATGAAGCTATAAGATGCATATCTTAACATACTAACAAGGTTAGGTAAGGTCGGTGTTTTCTATGAAGTTTTTTAAGGGTATCTATTATGTTTAGTATGTCACCTATGCACTTATTTAATAAGTCAATATTGACTATACGAATTTGCAAGAACGGGTTGGGAGGGGAGATGGGAAGGCTGGCGTGAGGTGGAGGGGGGGGGGTGACCAGGCAGGAGATCACACGTGTAGTCTGTCTCACCCACTTCCCTGCCCACCCACCTGTTTACCCACCTGCCTGCATGCCCACTTACCCACCTTGTTCACCCACTTCCCTGCCCACCCCACTTACCCACCTGTTCACCCATTTCCCTGCCCACCCACCTGTTCACCCACTTCCCTGCCCACCCATCTGTTCACCCACTTCCCTGCCCACCCACCTGTTTACCCACCTACATGCACACCCTCTTACCCACCTGCCAACCCATCCACCCACCTGTTCACCCACTTCCCTGCCCACCCACCTGTTTACCCACATGCCTGCACGCCCACTTACCCACCTGTCAATGCACCCTGCCCACCTATTCACCCACCTGCCTGCTTGCCCACTCACCCACCTCCCTGCTCACCCACCTGCCTGCTCACCCACTTGCCTGCTCGAACCTTTTCACCCACCAAGCCCATCTACCTGCTATCCACTCATCCAAAACCCACCTGCCTGAACCCACCTATCCCTGCCTGCCCACCTACCAGCTAGGCAGCTAACCACCCATGCATCAGCCCCTCACACTAATTCAAATCATGCGTGTGGTATAAAAATTGTCGGAAATGGTCCCTTTTGGATTCAGAGGTGAAAAAGTACTATTATCCGGAACATGTGATAATCCGGCTCGTTGTCCTTCCCATATAGTCCGGATAGTCGGATAGTCGAGTGGAGACAGTACTCTCCTGTATCATCAAATAAATCTCAGGATAAACAATACCCAAATTTGTAACAAAATAGATGACAAATTCCTTGGTGTTCTCATTGACCACAAGCTGAATTTCCAGGGACACATTCTAAATATATATAAAAAAAAGTAAAAAACTGTTGCATTCTTTCTAAGATCAGATATTATGTACCTCGCCCTGCCCTGGTGACGCTCTATTAGTCCCTCATCTATCCATATCTCAACTATGGTATTTGTGCTTGGGGTTCTACTACCCAAAATCATTTACGTCCTCTATTTACTCAACACAAAGCTGCTTTTAGGACAATATCCAACTCTGGCCCCAGACATCACTTCGGTACCCCCTACTCAAATCACTGCATGTGTATTATTCATATATTAAACGCTGAACTGTAATGCCAATCCTGATCTCAAAAGCTTCATTGAAGGTTGTAACAGAACCCATGAGCATCACACCAGAAACAAATACCGTTTTGATATTCCAAGAGTTCGACTTAATCAAACTTGAAATGCTCTACAAATCAAGGGACCCAGAATGTGGAATGACCTTCCCAATCATGTTAAAGTCTGTACCTCTCTCAACCAGTTTAAGATAAAAACTAAGAACTACCTAATAAATTCCCTGTAACCTACCTTACCCCTGTATTGTCAACCCATGTCTTTTTTTTTAAACAACGCTGTTTGTCGACCTAATTGTATTTGTGCTGCTTTTTCTGCCATGTTCCACCCTTTTTTTATTTTTATTTTTATTTGTTCTCAACACATTTTATACTTTAATCATAATTAGTATTAAGTTTTAGTCTGTAATGTTTTTCCTGCCCGAAACGCTTTGCGTAATAGTGGCTTTAGGCATTGTATGTGCTAGCTCTATCTATAAATCTATCAATTTTTGTATAACCTCTTGTTTGTATGTACTTTACCTAAATAAACATTTATTTATTTATTTACCTATAATCTTAGATCTAGACCTCTCAATTCAATTGTGCACTCACCACATGTCCATTGGCTAGATAATAACGAGGTTACCTCTCAAGATGATAGTTTGTCACATGCAGTTTCATCTGTTCCTGACCTTTTGTCAGAGCCAGAGTTGTATAGTGCTCTGGGTGAGCTAGGTGTAGATATCCGCAGCATTTATAATTAAGTGCACTCTGCAGTTATTTTGTTTTGTTTTGCAAAATTCATTGCAGTACTTCCACCACATGTGTCTTATTATTACCATTATATATATAGTATAATAAAGTTTTCTCAACTTTATTTTATGTCATAAATTAGATGTCATTGTTAAGTCTACTGCCATTTGTATTTTTTTACAGTGCATGTCATAAAAAGTTCATTAATGTTCTAGCAACCACACTGAGGCCCGTGAATCCTGACTGCTATCACTCAGATGTTAGTCTTCTTGATCCAGGTCTTGTATATATAGCTTGTAAATATATTGTAAATATATTGTACATTAACAAAAAAAAAATCCTCATTATCTAATCTTAAAATTCATTTGTGGTTGTTAGGTCAGAACTTTTGTTCCATTAATGTAAATAATTGTCTTTAATTTTGTATTGTTTCAAGCACATGCCATTAACACATGTTAATAATTTTGGTTAGGCAATACCTTGAGATGTATTGTTCATATCTGATAATTAGACATATATGTGTTCTTAATGCTCTAGTTTAATTAAAGCGTTGTTACCATGATTTTTCACACCTGATCTCCCTTTAATGTTTACTCTGCAAATTTCACATGTAAGCCATTATTGAATGCCACCGAGGTCCTTTCAGTATCATTGTAACTATATAGCTAGCCAGAGCTTGTCGACAAGGGACATCGACTTGGTAGCGTGTCCGAGCGGTGTTAATACTCAAATTGTATGATGGTTGAAACATAACCAATCACAGGCGAGTAGGCCTATGACGTCATGCCAGACAGAGCGGCACCAGCCGTGCTTCCAGCAGGCCTCAGTATTCTCACAGACCCAGAGCAGGTTGGACCTCGGCTGGCCAGTTATACACCTTGTTGCCTCACTCAATAAAACTACTGAAGTGTCTACTGTGTATAACTACAACCAACATACATCCAAGAAGGCAACGAATAGGTGCCATACCCATCCTGTGGGCGGTAATGGACCCAATACCCACCCTGAGGACAGTAATGGATGCCATACGTGTCCTATGGGTGGTAGTTAACCCCATACCCATCCTGTGGGCGGTAGTAGACGATATACTCATCCTGTCTGCGGTTGTTAAGCATATACCCATTCCGTAGACGGTACTGAACACTATTCACATGCTGTGGGCGGCAATGGAGGCCATACCCATCCTGTGGGCGGTAGTAGAAACAATTTTCATCTTGTGGGTGATATTGGACCCCATACCCATCCTATGGGATGTACAGTGGACGCCACACACATCCTTTGGGCAGAAGTGGAACATATACCCATCCAGCGGGCAGTAGTGGACCCCATACTCATCCTGTAAATGATAGTGGTCCCCAAACCCATCCTGTGGGCAGTAGTGGACCCCATTCCCATCCTGCAGGCGGTAGTGGACGCCATACTCATCCTGTGGGTGGTAGTGGATCATATACCCATCCAGTAGGCGGTAGTGTACCCCATACCCATCCTGTGGATGATAGTGGTCCCCATACCCATCCTATGGGCAGTTGTTGGGCCCAGACTCATCCTACAAGGGGTATGGATCCCTTACCCACCTAACAGGTGGTAGTGGACCCATCCTACAGTAGGTAGTTGACACTATACCATTCTCCAATTATCTACCTCTGGAAACACTACCAAGAGTCTATCGCCGAAAACATGCCCAAACATAGCAACAAGCAAGGTAGGGGTGCCTCTCGCTCTTTATCCATAACTCAGAGAGATCTGAATGAAACACTGGCAATGCTGCAATCCTCGCCAATGTTGGTAAACACAGCATACCCTCCCCCTCCTCTCTGCCACTCCGCGCCTTCAACTCAACTCAAAACTCAAGCTTTAGAATTCATTTAATCTATGGCTCCCTGTACTAACTTTAAACCCTTGAGGAGTAACCCATGTCTGAAGAAACTCCACAACCTAGTGCTCCTGCAATCTGAAGCCATTTCGGCCCTCCAGCCACAGTCACCCAACAACAACAAACTATAGACCGCCTCCTTGATTCGTCGACGAACAACAACCAAGAAATTCTCAACTTACAGGTTGTTGCAGATGACGCAATGGATCAAATACATAAGATCCAGGCCGAGGAAACCCACTCAGCTCAAAGTGACTTCCTTCAAAAGCTGGAAAAACAAATAAATCTCCTTCAGATTCACCAGGCGGTTTCCGAAGACAACCTAGAGCAGCAACAACTTCATGACTCCCTGATAATTAGCTCTACTGATCTACCTGATGAACAACAAGATGAGAATTGTTGTAACATAGCCCACACCCAACTTAATTCAAAGATCAAAGTCAATGTTGATATCAAATCAGCTGTCAGGATAGATAAAAACAGTTCCCATAGCAGTAGGAGAATGCTCATCAAACTTGCAAATCCCGCTATAAGTTTGACCTCATACAATCAGCTGCTAAACAAAAAACGAACCTCTACATAAATGAGTGCCTTACAAAGCAGCGTGGATCCCTCCTCTACAGGCTGCGTAAAATTCGCAAACTAAACCCTGGTCTTATCAAGCAGTGCTACTCTAGGAATGGAACGATCATTGTAAAGAAGTAAAGTACAGGAAAAAGATATGAAATAAAGTGTGACCAACAACTACTGGCCTTCTTTAGTGATTGTGGTATATCTGAAAACCTGAACCCGACCAATGCCAATACTGAAAATAACTCTTTGAGTGTCAGAACCAAACTTAACTTAGCCTAACCTAGTCCACGGCGCTGTCTCTGCCTTACCGAACTAATGTTCTCTCATCCATATAAGTTCCTAAGTAATCAGTCAAGTCTCCATGCACTTATGCAAGCATCTACTTTGGTATCATTGTAAAATTTTACTCTTAAATCTAATCTTACCTTATTCTTTTTTAATTTTAAATTTAATTGTACTGATTTAAGTCATTTATTGAAATTAATTATTGAAATGTGATGGTGCCCTCTCCAATTTCTCCCATATGACAGCTGTAAGAGTCATATCAGCTTACCTGCAGGTTCTCTGAGGTGCAAGGAATCCTTTGAGGTATGAGACTTCCAGAATGGTTGCTTATTTGGGGAGAAACTTGCATTTGTAAAGTTGCAGGGAAGTGGAAAAGTCGCACCCTGGGTACAACAAAATGGCGCCCTCTGGCCTGCAAATCCACCATTTTGTGTGCGGCGTCCCGCTGGTCGGTGATTGGCTGGCTGAGGTCACATAACTTCATTGACCAATCAGAGCCCGCCCCTGGGTCTGTGACGTCACCGAGAGACCTGGCCCGCCGCCTGCAGAACGCCAGGCGCTCGGAGATACTTGGCGCTTCGTTGAGAGCGGACGTACGCCAATTGAGCTCTCGAGTTCCGAGGTCTAGGAGCCTCCTTTAAGTGGATTTACACAGCCTGACGAGTATATGGTGACTAACAAGGACTTCGGTACTTCAAGGAAGTGCTAGGAAGCCTAATCCAGCGGTGTAAGGGCGCCGAGGACCGTGTGCTAGGAGTCTTGAAGAAGTCGAGAGAGTTACTACGGCTGGAGGAGTGAGTGACTCGCCGTCAGTGTAACTCCAAAGTATTCAGAGCTGTGGTGATTGGATCACGCCCACTAGGAACTCAGAAGGGAGAAGGTGCATCCTGATCCTTGAGTGTGATCTCGGTGAAGGAGTGCTTGAGGGGACGACGTGTGCAGTGACGACTGGACGAGCTAATGCCCAGGAACTTCACTCAGGGAATGAGCACATAGATGACGAGGATCTTCACGACGCTTATGGATTGATGATGCTTCTGGAATGCTCGGAACAACGCAAGGAACGGAGTACCCAGCGAACAGCGACAGGAGCCTAGGTATCTGAGGACAGGATATGTTAAGGTAGATTATTTTCCCTCCCATATTTCCCTTGGTTGTTAGGCAAGATAGGCCTATTATTATGTTTTGGCATTTATTAGAGTGCATATAAATCATAGTAGTATATTAGGCTGTGGGACAGCTCGTATATATCATTCTACTGATTGGCGAAGACAGCGTGTGGCCGGCCTGTGAAGGACTGAGGAGCGACGTGGATGAAGCTGCCAGTGAAGGGGGCTGTGATTCCTATATTCATCAGCTGATGCAAGCTGCTGGCGGCCACCAGAGAAGCGCTGCTGTCGCCATTATTATTATTATTTCCGTAAATCCATACATGTATCTCGTGTGTTGTAATTTACTTTGAGTAAACTTTTTATTATTTTATCACTGCTTTTGGTGTAACCTCCATCTCATTGAGCTTTGTGATTAATAACATGATTACAGTGTACTGGTACTGGCATGGCATAGAGAGAAACCCTGTGCTGGCAACACATCAGATTTGAACACTGGTACTGGCATTCCCTAAAGAGTGACCCTGAGTTGGCAACACGACTGTACATTTGAGTTCTAGTTCTAGCAGCACATAGTACAATCCTAGGCTGCTGTAAATATATTATATTCGAATTAACAGCGTTGCTGGGGCGCTGAGAGAATTACCCAGCAGGCGACCAGAAGGTAAGAGGTAGAAGTGAGGCTATGGCCGGAAGTCCGGCAAATTCTCTGCACGCATAGGTGGGCAGGCTCGGTGGGGGACTAACATACTGCAGGATTGAGCTTAGTGGTGTCGGCTGGGCCTTCTCCTCTTCCCCTTGGGTCCAAGGTCAAGTGGTGACCGGTCTTGAGGCATGACTAGGAGTGATATGTGATACCCTAGTGGAGGGAGTGAAATCCCACGGCGTGAGGTTATAGGATCAGAAGCACGATCCCCAGCATGATGAGGTTTAACTGTAACCTCATGTTACACGAGGCCAAGGTGAGTGGCGCGTGACAGAGCTTATTTTGTTTTCATAAGTTCATACTAATTATAGGTTTAAAACTAAGCTAAATAAAATTAATTATCTTTAAGATTATTTTAGTTTACAATCATCATTTGTCTCATTATTTTGTTGTTATATATTAATGTAGACAGTCTCTACTGACTTTTTGTTTTCTCCACCAAACTTGTGTATCCTTCATGGCTATCTAGTGATCTTTATTCTACTTCTAATTGCTTCTATTTTTTAAGCACTTGCATTTATTGTTGTGTTTTGCTATAATAATTCTCTAATTACAGCAGATTTAGTATTTATGTAAGCATCTACCTTAGTGTCATAGTAAAATCCTACTCATAAATATAATGTAACCCTGTTATTTGATTAAATTGTAAATTTATTTGTAATTTGATTTATACATCATTTACTGTAATTAATTATTGAGCTCATTTTGTTTTCTTAAGTTCCTACCAATTATAGATTCACAACTAAGCTATATAAAATAATTTATCTTTAAGATTATTTTACTATACGATTATTATTTGTCTTATTTATTTTGCTATATTTTAATTTTTTCAGTCTACTGTTTTTTTGTCTTCTCTCTTAACCTAACTTCTGTATCCTTCCTGGCTGTCTATGGTGATCTTTACTCTACTTCTAATTGTTTCTATTTTTTGTGTACTTACATTTATTGTTGTGTTTTGCTATAATTACTTTCTATTTGCAGCAGATTTAGTATTTAACTGTTCCTGTAATTGCTTGTCTTATTGTATCGTAACATTTTTGCATCTATATGCATACGGATATTGATCTTGATCGAAATCTTCTGTCTCATATCTACACCAATCAGCATATTGATCATCATTATTGCAGGCATTACACAGCAAATCTTGCAAAAAAACAAACTCCTAAATAGCGCCTGCTTATCAGTTTACAACCAAAATGTTAGGTCACTTGGTAAACATTTTGATGATATAAATGCACTACTCACAGCACTAGGTACTAAATTATCATTCATCATTTTAACAGAAACTTGGCTAAGTAAAGACTTCACCCAACTCTACAACTTAGCTGGTTATAAAGCCATTCACAACTGCAGGCCTAATAAAAAAGGTGTCACATCAATATATTACAAAGATACCTTCATCTGCAATAGTGTCATTAGTGACAGAGACAACTATTGTGAATATACCTTTGCCAAGTTCTCCAGTAAATCCCTTAAATCCTCCCTGACTATCGGTGCCATCTATAGATTTCCCAATACCAACATAGCTTCATTCTCAGACAACGTAAGGAATGTTATCATAAATAACAATCTCAACAAAAATCACATCATTCTGGGAGGTGATTTCAATATATACCTGGGTCTACAAACAAACCCTCAAGTTGACTATTTCCGTAACAGCATGAACTCCTGTATGCTTAATCTCCACAATCACCAAGCCCACCTGAGTCAATCAAACATCTGCCACTATCCTGGATCACTTATGGACTAATATAACAGCTCCCCTTACATCTGGTGTAATCTATGACAGAACAACTGACCACTATCCCACCTTCCTCATAGCAAACATGGACATAATACCACCAGAAATCAAGAAACTCTCATTCAAGCTACACAGTGAATGAGCTTTAGGCAATCCCTCAAATGCACTTCACAATATTAACTGGGAATTTGAATTCAATAATACTCACGATATAAATTCATTAGCTAACCTCTTTCTCTCCAAAACTCTAAGCCTCTACAACACTCACTGTCCCCTCCTTACCAAACAATTAACTGACAAAAGAATAAACAATCCTTGGTTCACAAGTGGCATACTCAAATCAATCAACAAAAACATGAATATGAAAATAAATTTAGGAATGGCCTAATTACAAAGGAAGTAGTTAAAAGGTACTCATCAGTGCTTACCAGTATCATAAGAAAAGCTAAACTTTCATATTATGAGACTAGATTCAAAGAAGCAAAAGGCAACATGAAAAGCACATGGAATACCATCTCTAATATCCTAGGTACTAAACAACACTCCCACAACCAGATAACACTCTCTAAGGACGGCTTTACTCCGTCAACTGATTTAGAAATGGCAAATGAATTTAATAGCTTCTTTTCATCGGTTGGTGCTAACCTTGCCAGTAAAATCCCACGGACTCAGACACATATCTCTCAGGTAGCTATCCAAACTCTTTCTCCTTTCACCAGTCAGCCCGTCAGATGTTGTGTCCATCATACACTCACTAAAAACCAAAGCTGGGAACATCAGTGAAATCCCATCCATTGTATACAAGAGCGCCTCCCATGCCCTTCCGCCACCTATAGCTCTGCTGTTCAACAAATCCCTTGAGTGTCATACCTTCCCTGATATCCTTAAAAAAGCAAGAGTAACGCCAGTTCATAAAGACGGTAATCCGGCAGACATAAACAATTATAGACCAATATCAAACCTACCCATACTATCAAAAATATTTGAAGAAAATATCTACAAACAGCTCTACCTCGTAAAATTTGACATACTTAGCCTCTGTCAGTTTGGCTTCCGCTCCCAAAAGAGTACCAACGATGCAATTATTAGTCTCCATGATATAATTTACTCAGCCCCTGACAAAAATGAGTTTCCGATTGGACTCTTCATTGACCTGAGAAAGGCCTTTGATACTGTTAATCACAACTGCCTCCTACATGAACTCCATCATTATGGAATCCGAGGCATGCCCAGGACTATATCCAATCCTATCATAGTGATAGACACCAATGTGTAGCCATCAATGATTTAACCTCTCCCACTCTACCATTAACCGTTGGAGTGCCACAGGGCAGCATCTTGGGACCTCTCCTATTTCTTATATACATTAATGATCTGCCTAATGTCTCTAACATTCTGAAACCTATATTGTTTGCTGATGATACTACCCTCATCTACTCTAACCCCAACCCACATACACTAAATAATGTTGTTAATAATTAACTAAAAGAAGTCCACTTATGAATGTCAACCAACAAACTAACACTTAACATAGAAAAGACCTACTACATCTTATTTGGAAGCAAATCAACTAATGCAATTCAGCTTCAGATAGACAATGTAAACATTAGTAATAAAAATGATGGAAAATTTCTTGGCCTATTCCTAGACAAGAGACTCAACTTCAGCACCCACATACAACACATAACTAAGAAAGTCTCAAAAACAGTTGGTATGCTCTCCAAAATCAGATATTGTGTACCTAACTCTGCTCTCATCTCACTATATTATGCACTAATCTATCCCTATCTTAATTATGGTATCTGTGCATGGGGTTCAACCTCTGCAAACCACCTCAAGTCATCATCACCCAGCAAAAATCTGCTATCAGAATAATAACAAATTCTGCTTTCAGACAACACTCAGTCCCTTTGTTTAACACCCTAAACATGCTAAACATGATCTCACTCCACAAATTCTCTTGTGTCAACTATATTTACAAAACCCTGTTCTTAAATGCAAATCCTGCTGTGAAACTCTCCCTGGACAGATGTAATAGGACCCATTATCACCAAACCAGAAATACATATCTCTTTGATATCCCCAGAGTCAAACTTAATCTGTGTAAACACTGCAAATAAAGGGACCCAGTCTATGGAACTCACTCCCTAATGAATTGAAAAGCTGTCCAATTTTTGCGTCATTCAAAAACAAAACTAAAAAGTTCCTAATTTCATCTTCATAGTTTTTACCTTGTTGCTTTAAAATTGCACTGTATCTAGTGCTACCCAATCTCCCAATCTTAATGTACCCAATCCGAACAACTCTACCATTGTGATCATTGCTGTCTTCTTATATGTGCTATCAATTTGCTGTATGGTGCCTATTAATCGTTGTTTAAATTACCAATCATGCTGTCAATGTAATCATTCAGAGCTTTAATATACCAATGTGCTTTAATATACTTACTAATCTCACTCTTCTCATTTTTTTTCTTGCAATGTATCTTTAATCATTTTATTAATTCTGCTGGAATTTGCCTACTTAAATTTATCTGTTAGATTAAGGGCCTGCCCGAAACGTTGTGCGTACTAGTGGCTTTACAAGATTGTAAATACCATGCTATGTATTCTCACAAACCCAATGTACGTTCTTGTATATATATAAGTAAATAAATATATACCATCCTGTTTGCAGTAGTTTACCCCATAAACATTCCACAGTAACAACGTTTTTTGTTGACGTTCCAACAATTCATTCTTTAAAAATTATTAAAGCACCAACTAGTGTATATAATGTTGATTGGTGAAGCACTTGTATTCTATGTAATAAATTATAGTGCTTATTATAATTTACTAGGAACAACTAATATTTCTCAAAACAAAACTACGAGCCTTCAATAGGATGTAGCTGATCTGTAATATTCTAAGAGCATGGACAATAGTAGGTAAATTTCACAACCCATGTGGGACCTGAAAACTACAATTTTCATTATAATTGAACCAATCACAACTCTTCTGCTGTCTACGGAGATGGACGGGTACTGTAAGACGTAAATTGATGGACAGGTACTGTGAGACGTAAATTGATACGTGAGGAAGAGTTTGGGGTCTTGAAAAAAAAATATCTGGGAATATACCACATATGTACTAATTCATAAGGAAAATATTGACTATAAGCAATAAGTTATATATGTGCTGTCTTGTGCAAGAGCGGGTTGGGTAAGTATGGGTACCCCTCTGGTACTGTGTAGTAAGTGTGGGTAACCCTCTGGAACTGTGTGGTAAGTGTGGGTAACCCTCTGGAACTGTGTGGTAAGTGTGGGTACCCCTCTGGTACTGTGTGGTAAGTGTGGGTACCCATCTGGTACTGTGTGGTAAGTGTGGGTACCCCTCTAATACTGAGTGGTAAGTGTGGGTACCCCTCTAGTACTGAGTGGTAAGTGTGGGTACCCCTCTGGTATTGTGTGGTAAGTGTGGGTACCCCTCTGGTACTGAGTGGTAAGTGTGGATACCCCTCTGGTACTGAGTGGTAAGTGTGGGTACACCTCTGGTACTGTGTGGTAAGTGTGGGTACCCCTCTGGTACTGAGTGGTAAGTGTGGGTACCCCTCTGGTACTGAATGGTAAGTGTGGGTACCCCTCTGGTGCTGAGTGGTAAGTGTGGGTACCCCTCTGGTACTGAATGGTAAGTGTGGGTACCCCTCTGGTACTGAGTGGTAAGTGTGGGTACCCCTCTGGTACTGAGTGGTAGGTGTGGGTACCCCTCTGGTACTGTGTGGTAAGTGTGGGTACCCCTCTGGTACTGAGTGGTAGGTGTGGGTACCCCTCTGGTTCTGTGGTAAGTGTGAGTACCCCTCTGGTACTGTGGTACGTGTGGGTACTCCTCTGGTACTGTGGTAAGTGTGGGTACCCCTCTGGTACTGTGTGGGTACCCCTCTGGTACTGTGGTAAGTGTGGGTACCCCTCTAGTACTGTGTGGTACGTGTGGGTACCCCTCTGGTACTGAGTGGTAAGTGTGGGTACCCCTCTGGTACTGAGTGGTAAGTGTGGGTAACCCCTCTGGTACTGTGTGGTAAGTGTGGGTACCCCTCTGGTACTGAGTGGTAAGTGTGGGTACCCCTCTGGTACTGAGTGGTAAGTGTGGGTACCCCTCTGGTACTGAGTGGTAAGTGTGGGTACACCTCTGGTACACCTCTGGTACTGAGTGGTAAGTGTGGTTACCCCTCTGGTACTGAGTGCTAAGTGTGGGTACCCCTCTGGTACTGTGTGGTAAGCGTGGGTACACCTCTGGTACTGAGTGGTAAGTGTGGGTACCGCTCTGGTACTGAGTGGTAAGTGTGGGTACCCCTCTGGTACTGAGTGGTAAGTGTGGGTACAATCTGGTACTGAGTGGTAAGTGTGGGTACCCCTCTGGTACTGAGTGGTAAGTGTGGGTACCCCTCTGCTACTGAGTGGTAAGTGTGGGTACACCTCTGGTACTGAGTGGTAAAGTGTGGTTACCCCTCTGGTACTGAGTGGTAAGTGTGGGTACCCCTCTGGTACTGAGTGGTAAGTGTGGGTACCCCTCTGGTACTGAGTGGTAAGTGTGGGTACACCTCTGGTACACCTCTGGTACTGAGTGGTAAGTGTGGGTACACCTCTGCTACTGAGTGGTAAGTGTGGGTACACCTCTGGTACACCTCTGGTACTGAGTGGTAAGTGTGGTTACCCCTCTGGTACTGAGTGGTAAGTGTGGGTACACCTCTGGTACTGAGTGGTAAGTGTGGGTACCCCTCTGGTACTGAGTGGTAAGTGTGGGTACACCTCTGGTACACCTCTGGTACTGAGTGGTAAGTGTGGGTACCCCTCTGGTACTGAGTGGTAAGTGTGGGTACACCTCTGGTACACCTCTGGTACTGAGTGGTAAGTGTGGGTACACCTCTGGTACACCTCTGGTACTGAGTGGTAAGTGTGGGTACCCCTCTGGTACTGAGTGGTAAGTGTGGGTACACCTCTGGTACACCTCTGGTACTGAGTGGTAAGTGTGGGTACCCCTCTGGTACTGAGTGGTAAGTGTGGGTACACCTCTGGTACACCTCTGGTACTGAGTGGTAAGTGTGGGTACACCTCTGGTACACCTCTGGTACTGAGTGGTAAGTGTGGGTACACCTCTGGTACTGAGTGGTAAGTGTGGGTACCCCTCTGGTACTGAGTGATAAGTGTGGGTACCCCTCTGGTACTGTGTGGTAAGTGTGGGTACACCTCTGGTACTGAGTGGTAAGTGTGGGTACACCTCTGGTACACCTCTGGTACTGAGTGGTAAGTGTGGGTACACCTCTGGTACTGAGTGGTAAGTGTGGGTACACCTCTGGTACTGAGTGGTAAGTGTGGGTACACCTCTGGTACTGAGTGGTAAGTGTGGGTACCCCTCTGGTACTGAGTGGTAAGTGTGGGTACCCCTCTGGTACTGAGTGATAAGTGTGGGTACCCCTCTGGTACTGTGTGGTAAGTGTGGGTACACCTCTGGTACTGAGTGGTAAGTGTGGGTACACCTCTGGTACACCTCTGGTACTGAGTGGTAAGTGTGGGTACACCTCTGGTACTGAGTGGTAAGTGTGGGTACACCTCTGGTACTGAGTGGTAAGTGTGGGTACACTTCTGGTACTGAGTGGTAAGTGTGGGTACACCTCTGGTACTGAGTGATAAGTGTGGGTACCCCTCTGGTACTGAGTGGTAAGTGTGGGTACCCCTCTGGTACTGAGTGGTAAGTGTGGGTACACCTCTGGTACTGAGTGATAAGTGTGGGTACCCCTCTGGTACTGAGTGGTAAGTGTGGGTACCCCTCTGGTACTGAGTGGTAAGTGTGGGTACCCCTCTGGTACTGAGTGGTAAGTGTGGGTACCCCTCTGGTACTGAGTGATAAGTGTGGGTACCCCTCTGGTACTGAGTGATAAGTGTGGGTACACCTCTGGTACTGAGTGATAAGTGTGGGTACCCCTCTGGTACTGAGTGATAAGTGTGGGTACCCCTCTGGTACTGAGTGGTAAGTGTGGGTACCCCTCTGGTACTGAGTGGTAAGTGTGGGTACACCTCTGGTACACCTCTGGTACTGAGTGGTAAGTGTGGGTACCCCTCTGGTACTGAGTGGTAAGTGTGGGTACACCTCTGGTACACCTCTGGTACTGAGTGGTAAGTGTGGGTACACCTCTGGTACACCTCTGGTACTGAGTGGTAAGTGTGGGTACCCCTCTGGTACTGAGTGGTAAGTGTGGGTACACCTCTGGTACACCTCTGGTACTGAGTGGTAAGTGTGGGTACACCTCTGGTACACCTCTGGTACTGAGTGGTAAGTGTGGGTACACCTCTGGTACTGAGTGGTAAGTGTGGGTACACCTCTGGTACTGAGTGGTAAGTGTGGGTACCCCTCTGGTACTGAGTGATAAGTGTGGGTACCCCTCTGGTACTGTGTGGTAAGTGTGGGTACACCTCTGGTACTGAGTGGTAAGTGTGGGTACACCTCTGGTACACCTCTGGTACTGAGTGGTAAGTGTGGGTACACCTCTGGTACTGAGTGGTAAGTGTGGGTACACCTCTGGTACTGAGTGGTAAGTGTGGGTACACCTCTGGTACTGAGTGGTAAGTGTGGGTACACCTCTGGTACTGAGTGGTAAGTGTGGGTACCCTTCTGGTACTGAGTGGTAAGTGTGGGTACCCCTCTGGTACTGAGTGATAAGTGTGGGTACCCCTCTGGTACTGTGTGGTAAGTGTGGGTACACCTCTGGTACTGAGTGGTAAGTGTGGGTACACCTCTGGTACACCTCTGGTACTGAGTGGTAAGTGTGGGTACACCTCTGGTACTGAGTGGTAAGTGTGGGTACACCTCTGGTACTGAGTGGTAAGTGTGGGTACACTTCTGGTACTGAGTGGTAAGTGTGGGTACACCTCTGGTACTGAGTGATAAGTGTGGGTACCCCTCTGGTACTGAGTGGTAAGTGTGGGTACCCCTCTGGTACTGAGTGGTAAGTCTGGGTACACCTCTGGTACTGAGTGATAAGTGTGGGTACCCCTCTGGTACTGAGTGGTAAGTGTGGGTACCCCTCTGGTCCTGAGTGGTAAGTGTGGGTACCCCTCTGGTACTGAGTGGTAAGTGTGGGTACCCCTCTGGTACTGAGTGATAAGTGTGGGTACCCCTCTGGTACTGAGTGATAAGTGTGGGTACACCTCTGGTACTGAGTGATAAGTGTGGGTACCCCTCTGGTACTGGGTGATAAGTGTGGGTACCCCTCTGGTACTGAGTGGTAAGTGTGGGTACCCCTCTGGTACTGAGTGGTAAGTGTGGGTACCCCTCTGGTACTGAGTGATAAGTGTGGGTACCCCTCTGGTACTGTGTGGTAAGTGTGGGTACACCTCTGGTACTGAGTGGTAAGTGTGGGTACACCTCTGGTACACCTCTGGTACTGAGTGGTAAGTGTGGGTACACCTCTGGTACTGAGTGGTAAGTGTGGGTACACCTCTGGTACTGAGTGGTAAGTGTGGGTACCCCTCTGGTACTGAGTGGTAAGTGTGGGTACCCCTCTGGTACTGAGTGATAAGTGTGGGTACCCCTCTGGTACTGTGTGGTAAGTGTGGGTACACCTCTGGTACTGAGTGGTAAGTGTGGGTACACCTCTGGTACACCTCTGGTACTGAGTGGTAAGTGTGGGTACACCTCTGGTACTGAGTGGTAAGTGTGGGTACACCTCTGGTACTGAGTGGTAAGTGTGGGTACACCTCTGGTACTGAGTGGTAAGTGTGGGTACACCTCTGGTACTGAGTGGTAAGTGTGGGTACCCCTCTGGTACTGAGTGGTAAGTGTGGGTACCCCTCTGGTACTGAGTGATAAGTGTGGGTACCCCTCTGGTACTGTGTGGTAAGTGTGGGTACACCTCTGGTACTGAGTGGTAAGTGTGGGTACACCTCTGGTACACCTCTGGTACTGAGTGGTAAGTGTGGGTACACCTCTGGTACTGAGTGGTAAGTGTGGGTACACCTCTGGTACTGAGTGGTAAGTGTGGGTACACTTCTGGTACTGAGTGGTAAGTGTGGGTACACCTCTGGTACTGAGTGATAAGTGTGGGTACCCCTCTGGTACTGAGTGGTAAGTGTGGGTACCCCTCTGGTACTGAGTGGTAAGTGTGGGTACACCTCTGGTACTGAGTGATAAGTGTGGGTACCCCTCTGGTACTGAGTGGTAAGTGTGGGTACCCCTCTGGTCCTGAGTGGTAAGTGTGGGTACCCCTCTGGTACTGAGTGGTAAGTGTGGGTACCCCTCTGGTACTGAGTGATAAGTGTGGGTACCCCTCTGGTACTGAGTGATAAGTGTGGGTACACCTCTGGTACTGAGTGATAAGTGTGGGTACCCCTCTGGTACTGGGTGATAAGTGTGGGTACCCCTCTGGTACTGAGTGGTAAGTGTGGGTACCCCTCTGGTACTGAGTGGTAAGTGTGGGTACCCCTCTGGTACTGAGTGATAAGTGTGGGTACCCCTCTGGTACTGTGTGGTAAGTGTGGGTACACCTCTGGTACTGAGTGGTAAGTGTGGGTACACCTCTGGTACACCTCTGGTACTGAGTGGTAAGTGTGGGTACACCTCTGGTACTGAGTGGTAAGTGTGGGTACACCTCTGGTACTGAGTGGTAAGTGTGGGTACACCTCTGGTACTGAGTGGTAAGTGTGGGTACACCTCTGGTACTGAGTGGTAAGTGTGGGTACACCTCTGGTTCTGAGTGGTAAGTGTGGGTACACCTCTGGTACTGAGTGGTAAGTGTGGGTACACCTCTGGTACTGAGTGATAAGTGTGGGTACCCCTCTGGTACTGAGTGGTAAGTGTGGGTACCCCTCTGGTACTGAGTGGTAAGTGTGGGTACACCTCTGGTACTGAGTGATAAGTGTGGGTACCCCTCTGGTACTGAGTGGTAAGTGTGGGTACCCCTCTGGTACTGAGTGGTAAGTGTGGGTACCCCTCAGGTACTGAGTGGTAAGTGTGGGTACACCTCTGGTACTGAGTGATAAGTGTGGGTACCCCTCTGGTACTGAGTGGTAAGTGTGGGTACCCCTCTGGTACTGAGTGGTAAGTGTGGGTACCCCTCTGGTACTGAGTGATAAGTGTGGGTACCCCTCTGGTACTGAGTGATAAGTGTGGGTACACCTCTGGTACTGAGTGATAAGTGTGGGTACCCCTCTGGTACTGAGTGATAAGTGTGGGTACCCCTCTGGTACTGAGTGATAAGTGTGGGTACCCCTCTGGTACTGAGTGATAAGTGGGGGTACCCCTCTGGTACTGAGTGATAAGTGGGGGTACACCTCTGGTACTGAGTGATAAGTGTGGGTACCCCTCTGGTACTGAGTGATAAGTGTGGGTACCCCTCTGGTACTGAGTGGATAAGTGTGGGTACCCCTCTGGTACTGAGTGATAAGTGTGGGTACCCCTCTGGTACTGAGTGATAAGTGTGGGTACCCCTCTGGTACTGAGTGATAAGTGTGGGTACCCCTCTGGTACTGAGTGATAAGTGTGGGTACCCCTCTGGTACTGAGTGATAGGTGGGGGTACCCCTCTGGTACTGAGTGATAAGTGGGGGTACACCTCTGGTACTGAGTGATAAGTGTGGGTACCCCTCTGGTACTGAGTGATAAGTGGGGGTACACCTCTGGTACTGAGTGATAAGTGTGGGTACCCCTCTGGTACTGAGTGATAAGTGTGGGTACACCTCTGGTACTGAGTGGTAAGTGTGGGTACCCCTCTGGTACTGAGTGATAAGTGTGGGTACCCCTCTGGTACTGAGTGATAAGTGGGGGTACACCTCTGGTACTGAGTGATAAGTGTGGGTACCCCTCTGGTACTGAGTGATAAGTGTGGGTACACCTCTGGTACTGAGTGATAAGTGTGGGTACCCCTCTGGTACTGAGTGATAAGTGTGGGTACCCCTCTGGTACTGAGTGATAAGTGTGGGTACACCTCTGGTACTGAGTGATAAGTGTGGGTACCCCTCTGGTACTGAGTGATAAGTGGGGGTACACCTCTGGTACTGAGTGATAAGTGTGGGTACCTCTCTGGTACTGAGTGATAAGTGGGGGTACACCTCTGGTACTGAGTGATAAGTGTGGGTACACCTCTGGTACTGAGTGATAAGTGTGGGTACCCCTCTGGTACTGAGTGATAAGAGTGGGTACACCTCTGGTACTGAGTGATAAGTGTGGGTACACCTCTGGTACTGAGTGATAAGTGTGGGTACACCTCTGGTACTGAGTGATAAGTGTGGGTACCCCTCTGGTACTGAGTGATAAGTGGGGGTACACCTCTGGTACTGAGTGATAAGTGTGGGTACCCCTCTGGTACTGAGTGATAAGTGGGGGTACACCTCTGGTACTGAGTGGTAAGTGTGGGTACACCTCTGGTACTGAGTGATAAGTGTGGGTACCCCTCTGGTACTGTGTGATAAGTGGGGGTACACCTCTGGTACTGAGTGATAAGTGTGGGTACCCCTCTGGTACTGAGTGATAAGTGGGGGTACACCTCTGGTACTGAGTGATAAGTGTGGGTACCCCTCTGGTACTGAGTGATAAGTGGGGGTACACCTCTGGTACTGAGTGATAAGTGTGGGTACCCCTCTGGTACTGAGTGATAAGTGGGGGTACACCTCTGGTACTGAGTGATAAGTGTGGGTACCCCTCTGGTACTGTGTGATAAGTGGGGGTACACCTCTGGTACTGAGTGATAAGTGTGGGTACCCCTCTGGTACTGAGTGATAAGTGGGGGTACACCTCTGGTACTGAGTGATAAGTGTGGGTACCCCTCTGGTACTGAGTGATAAGTGGGGGTACACCTCTGGTACTGAGTGATAAGTGTGGGTACCCCTCTGGTACTGAGTGATAAGTGTGGGTACCCCTCTGGTACTGAGTGATAAGTGTGGGTACCCCTCTGGTACTGTGTGATATGTGGGGGTACACCTCTGGTACTGAGTGATAAGTGTGGGTACCCCTCTGGTACTGAGTGATAAGTGGGGGTACACCTCTGGTACTGAGTGATAAGTGTGGATACCCCTCTGGTACTGAGTGATAAGTGGGGGTACACCTCTGGTACTGAGTGATAAGTGTGGGTACCCCTCTGGTACTGAGTGATAAGTGTGGGTACCCCTCTGGTACTGAGTGATAAGTGTGGGTACCCCTCTGGTACTGTGTGATAAGTGGGGGTACCCCTCTGGTACTGTGTGATAAGTGGGGGTACACCTCTGGTACTGAGTGATAAGTGTGGGTACACCTCTGGTACTGAGTGGTAAGTGTGGGTACACCTCTGGTACTGAGTGATAAGTGTGGGTACCCCTCTGGTACTGAGTGGTAAGTGTGGGTACACCTCTGGTACTGAGTGGTAAGTGTGGGTACACCTCTGGTACTGAGTGATAAGTGTGGGTACCCCTCTGGTACTGAGTGATAAGTGTGGGTACCCCTCTGGTACTGAGTGGTAAGTGTGGGTACCCCTCTGGTACTGAGTGATAAGTGTGGGCACCCCTCTGGTACTGAGTGATAAGTGTGGGTACCCCTCTGGTACTGAGTGATAAGTGTGGGTACCCCTCTGGTACTGAGTGATAAGTGTGGGCACCCCTCTGGTACTGAGTGATAAGTGTGGGTACCCCTCTGGTACTGAGTAATAAGTGTGGGTACCCCTCTGGTACTGAGTGATAAGTGTGGGTACCCCTCTGGTACTGAGTGATAAGTGTGGGTACCCCTCTGGTACTGAGTGATAAGTGTGGGTACCCCTCTGGTACTGAGTGATAAGTGTGGGTACCCCTCTGGTATTGAGTGATAAGTGTGGGCACCCCTCTGGTACTGAGTGATAAGTGTGGGCACCCCTCTGGTACTGAGTGATAAGTGTGGGTACCCCTCTGGTACTGAGTGATAAGTGTGGGTACCCCTCTGGTACTGAGTGATAAGTGTGGGCACCCCTCTGGTACTGAGTGGTAAGTGTGGGTACCCCTCTGGTACTGAGTGATAAGTGTGGGCACCCCTCTGGTACTGAGTGATAAGTGTGGGCACCCCTCTGGTACTGAGTGATAAGTGTGGGCACCCCTCTGGTACTGTGTGGTAAGTGTGGGCACCCCTCTGGTACTGAGTGGTAAGTGTGGGCACCCCTCTGGTACTGAGTGGTAAGTGTGGGTACCCCTCTGGTACTGAGTGGTAAGTGTGGGTACCCCTCTGGTACTGAGTGATAAGTGTGGGCACCCCTCTGGTACTGAGTGATAAGTGTGGGCACCCCTCTGGTACTGAGTGATAAGTGTGGGCACCCCTCTGGTACTGTGTGGTAAGTGTGGGCACCCCTCTGGTACTGAGTGGTAAGTGTGGGTACCCCTCTGGTACTGAGTGATAAGTGTGGGTACCCCTCTGGTACTGAGTGATAAGTGTGGGTACCCCTTTGGTACTGAGTGATAAGTGTGGGTACCCCTCTGGTACTGAGTGATAAGTGTGGGCACCCCTCTGGTACTGTGTGGTAAGTGTGGGCACCCCTCTGGTACTGAGTGGTAAGTGTGGGCACCCCTCTGGTACTGAGTGGTAAGTGTGGGCACCCCTCTGGTAATGTGTGGGTACAGGTTATTATTACATTACGGTATTATTGTTGGGTTTTAGTTCAAGTTATAACAGCAGGTTGTTATCTTGGCTGTTTATTGATATTGATGGTGACTGACATTGGTGAGGCGGGTTATTATAACAGGTCACTTGGGAAGTTTTACAACTGATTGTTAAGTCTGATCAACACAGGCTGGTTGTTGAGGCTGGTTACACCAGAATATTAGGGAGAGGTTATTTCTGGAAGTTGTTACGTGAGGCTAGTTAAGGCAGGTTACTGGTGCACGGAGTAATGAGGAAGTTGTTATACAGGGTGTTACAACAGGCTTTTGAGTTTTATTGTTCCTGCAAGATATTACGTGCAGAAGTAACTTTGATGTTATTTCTGTACGTTGTTGCGTCAGGTTATTATGATGTGTTATTACTAGAGCTTATTAGGGCGAGGTATTATGTCAAACTTTAACAGAAGTTTATTACTTCTGGTTATTAGTGCAGGTATTTGCTGGTATTATTTACAATTACCTGTATATAAATTACCTGGTAGAGGACTTTATTAATAAGGAAGAGCCATGGACAGTGTGGGGTCACCCGCTGGGGTCACGACGGTCCTCAGGTCAGTGTGGGGGGTCACCCGCTGGGGTCACGACGGTCCTCAGGTCAGTGTGGGGGGTCACCCGCTGGGGTCACGATGGTCCTCAGGTCAGTGTGGGGGTCACCCGATGGGGTCACGGCGGTCCTCAGGTCAGTGTGTGGGGTCACGACGGTCCTCAGGTCAGTGTGTGGGGTCACCCGCTGGGGTCACGGCGGTCCTCAGGTCAGTGTGTGGGGTCACGATGGTCCTCAGGTCAGAGTGTGGAGTCACCCGCTGGGGTCAGGATTGTCCTCAGGTCAGTGTGTGGGGTCACCCGCTGGGGTCAAGGCGGTCCTCAGGTCAGTGTGTGTGGGGTCACCCGCTGGGGTCACGGCGGTCCTCAGGTCAGAGTGTGTGGGGTCACCCGCTGGGGTCACGGCGGTCCTCAGGTCAGTGTGTGTGGGGTCACCCGCTGGGGTCACGGCGGTCCTCAGGTCAGTGTGTGGGGTCACCCGCTGGGGTCACGGCGGTCCGCAAGTCAGTGTGAGGGGTCACCAGCTAGGGTCATGGCGGTCCTCAGGTCAATGTGTGGGGTCACAAGCTGAGGTCACGGCGGTCCTCAGGTCAGTGTGTGGGGTCACGGCGGTCCTCAGGTCAGTGTGTGGGGTCACGGCGGTCCTCAGGTCAGTGTGTGGGGTCACGGCGGTCCTCAGGACAGTGTGTGGGGTCACCCGCTGGGGTCACAACGGTCTTCAAGTCAGTGTGTGGGGTCACCTGCCGGGGTCACGATGGTCCTCAGGTCAATGTGTGGGGTCACCCGCTGGGGTTTCACGACGGTCCTCAGGTCAGTGTGTGTGGGGTCACCCACCCGCTGGGGTCACGACGGTCTTCAGGTCAGTTTGTGTGGGGTGACCCACCCGCTGGGGTCACGACGGTTCTCAGGTCAGTGTGTGTGGGGTCACCCGCTGGGGTCACGACGGTCCTCAGGTCAGTGCGTGTGGGGTCACCCGCTGGGGTTTCACGACGGTCCTCATGTCAGTGTGTGTGGGGTCATCCACCCGCTGGGGTTACGACTTTCTTCAGGTCAGTGTGTGTGGGGTCACCCACCCACTGGGGTCACGACGGTCCTCAGGTCAGTGTGTGGGGTGACCCACTCGCTGGGGTCACGACGGTCCTCAGGTCAGTGTGTGTGGGGTCACCCACCCACTGGGGTCACGACGGTCCTTATGTCAGTGTGTGTGGGGTCACCAACTCGCTGGGGTCACTACGGTCCTCTGGTCAGTGTGTGTGGGTTGACCCACCTGCTGGGGTCACGATGGTCCCCAGGTCAGTGTGTGGGGTCACCCACATGCTGGGGTCACGACGGTTCTCAGATCAGTGTGTGTGGGGTCACCCACCCGCTGGGGTCACGACGGTCCTCAGATCAGTGTGTGTGGGGTCACCCGCTGGGGTCACGACGGTCCTCAGGTCAGTGTGTGTGGGGTCACCAACTGGGGTCACGACGGTTCTCAGATCAGTGTGTTTGGGGTCACCCACCCGCTGGGGTCACGACGGTCCTCAGGTCAGTGTTTCTGGGGTCACCCGCTGGGGTCACGACGGTCCTCTGGTCAGTGAGTGTGGGGTCACCCGCTGGGGTCACGACGGTTCTCAGGTCAGTGTGTGTGGGGTTACCCGCTGGGGTCACGACGGTCCTCAGGTCAGTGTGTGTGGGGTCACACACCCGCTGGGGTCACGACGGTCCTCAGATCAGTGTGTGTGGGGTTACCCGCTGGGATCACGACGGTCCTCAGGTCAGTGTGTGTGGGGGTCACCCACCCGCTGGGGTCACGACGGTCCTCTGGTCCGTGTGTGTGGGGTCACCCGCTGGGGTCACGACGGTCCTCAGGTTAGTGTGTGTGGGTTCACCCGCTGGGGTCTCGACGGTCCTCAGGTCAGTGTGTGTGGGGTCACCCGCTGGGGTCACGACGGTCCTCAGGTCAGTGTGTGTGGGGTCACCCACCCGCTGGGGTCACGACGGTCCTCATGTCAGTGTGTGTGGGGTCACCCGCTGGGGTCACGACGGTCCTCAGGTCAGTATGGGGTCACCCGCTGGGGTCATGACGGTCCTCAGGTCAGTGTGTGTGGGGTCACCCTCCCTCTGAGGTCACGACATTTCTCAGGTCAGTGTGTGTGGGGTCACCCACCCGCTGGGGTCACGACGGTCCTCAGATCAGTGTGTGTGGGGTCACCCGCTGGGGTCACGACGGTCCTCAGGTCAGTATGGGGTCACCCGCTGGGGTCATGACGGTCCTCAGGTCAGTGTGTGTGGGGTCACCCGCCCGCTGAGGTCCCGACGGTCCTCAGGTCAGTGTGTGTGGGGTCACCCACCCGCTGGGGTCACGACGGTCCTCAGGTCAGTGTGTGTGGGGTCACCCACCCGCTGAGGTCATGACGGTCCTCAGGTCAGTGTGTGTGGGGTCACCCACCCGCTGGGGTCACGACGGTCCTCAGATCAGTGTGTGTGGGGTCACCCGCTGGGGTCACGACGGTCCTCAGGTCAGTGTGTGTGGGGTCACCCACCCGCTGGGGTCACGACGGTCCTCAGGCCAGTTTGTGTAAGGTCACCCGCTGGGGTCACGACGGTCCTCAGGTCAGTGTGTGTGGGGTCACCCGCTGGGGTTACGATGGTCCTCAGGTCAGTGTGTGTGGGGTCACCCACCCGCTGGGGTCACGACGGTCATCAGGCCAGTTTGTGTAGGGTCACCCGCTGGGGTCACGACGGTCCTCAGGTCAGTGTGTGGGGTCACCCACCCGCTGGGGTCACGACGGTCCTCAGGTCAGTGTGTGTGGGGTCACCCACCCGCTGGGGTCACGACGGTCCTCAGGCCAGTTTGTGTAGGGTCACCCGCTTGGGTCACGACGGTCCTCAGGTCAGTGTGTGTGGGGTCACCCGCTGGGGTCACGACGGTCCTCAGGTCAGTGTGTGTGGGGTCACCCACCCGCTGGGGTCACGACGGTCCTCAGGCCAGTTTGTGTAGGGTCACCCGCTGGGGCCACGACGGTCCTCAGGTCAGTGTGTGGGGTCACCCACCCGCTGGGGTCACGACGTTCCTCAGGCCAGTTTGTGTAGGGTCACCCGCTGGGGTCACGACGGTCCTCAGGTCAGTGTGTGGGGTCACCCACCCGCTGTTGTCACGATGGTCCTCAGGTCAGTGTGTGTGGGGTCACCCGCTGGGGTTACGACGGTCCTCAGGTCAGTGTGTGTGGGGTCACCCGCTGGGGTCACGACGGTCCTCAGGCCAGTTTGTGTAGGGTCACCCGCTGGGGTCACGACGGTCCTCAGGTCAGTGTGTGTGGGGTCACCCACCCGCTGTGGTTACGACGGTCCTCAGGTCAGTGTGTGTGGGGTCACCCACCCGCTGGGGTCGCGACGGTCCTCAGGCCAGTTTGTGTAGGGTCACCCGCTGGGGTCACGACGGTCCTCAGGTCAGTGTGTGTGGGGTCACCCACCCGCTGGGGTTACGACGGTCCTCAGGTCAGTGTGTGTGGGGTCACCCGCTGGGGTCACGACGGTCCTCAGGTCAGTGTGTGTGGGGTCACTCACCCGCTGGGGTCACAACGGTCCTCAGGCCAGTTTGTGTAGGGTCACCCGCTGGGGTCACGACGGTCCTCAGGTCAGTGTGTATGGGGTCACCCACCCGCTGGGGTTACGACGGTCCTCAGGTCAGTGTGTGTGGGGTCACCCGCTGGGGTCACGACGGTCCACAGGTCAGTGTACTCACCTAGTTGTGTTTGCGGGGGTTGAGCTCTGGCTCTTTGGTCCCGTCTCTCAACCGGAAGCTGAGCCGCATGGTGACCTGACCCCCAGGGGAATTCGCGGTGGAAATAACCGACGCTTTGTTCATATCTGCGTATAATGAATCATCCTATAGTATTCAGGAATTTAGAGAAAATTAGCCTTTATTCATTTTGCATTAAAATTGTATTGTATAATAGTACTGGGTACAATATCAAGAGTATTCTAATTATTGAGTTTAAGTCACCATCAGTGACGTCACGAATCAGATCTAACTTTTGAGGCGGAGTGACCGGCGGTCATAGGTCAGCAGGGTTGACATGTCTAATATTTCTCAAAGTTTTAATAACCATTTTTGGGGATCGGGAACAGTTCTGCCGTTAGATGTTTGTAATCTAATTCAGTAAAATAATTCAACCAGTCTGGATCAATTAAGTACAACAGAGGTTAATTGTTATAACTTAAACCTGGCTAGTAACTTGGAAAAACTTTGACTAGGCGGAAGGATACAAGGTTCTAGTCTGGGCTAGGCCAGACGAGGACAAATCAGTGTGGTCACGGAAGCAGCTAGGAGAGGTCAAACATCTTACCTCTCCCCTAGACCAGCCAAGACATCTAGCTGGTAGCCCAAGGTATAGTTGCTATTGTTAAGTATAGAAATAGTCTCATTTGCCACTCAGGTCAAGTAGGGAGTGTTAAAGTGATAGGGAGTGAACACATTTAGATTTTGTTTTAGTTTTCTTTTAATAAATTAAATTTGTTATTAATTTGCATTTTATTGTTTCCATGTGTTTTATGTGTATACTTGTCCTGGTCACGTGGTCCACACGAGGCGGAGTTGCATTGGGCGCCGATTCTAACATCGAATCGGAATTATCATTACCGTGTAATTTATTCCACACTCAAGGTCATCGTTTTATAGTGGGGATCAAGCCCCCTAGGTTGATTAATTAGCGTGATCGATCCAGACCTCGATCATTGCTCTTGTATTACTGGTCTGGTGGTGGCAGCAGAGGTGACTCTAGGGTTTTGTTCAGAGCTTAGGTCACGTCATACTGGGTGTAGAATCCTAAGTCGGTCAATCGTCTTAGGACCACGTGGCGTGGAGTTGGCTTTGTTAAAAGTTTTGGAGTCCCTTGGTTTAGAAATAAAAGTAAGAATACGGGTAGAGGGTGAAGAAGGTAGGAAGTAAAGAGAGAGGAACCCTAACCCGTGTTACAGTTCTCTAGTATCTCTCTCTGCTTTCTGGTGTTCTGTTATTCCGGAAGTTCCTCCACGCCCTTTTGTTCAGTTTCTTCGCTTCCATACATGCCCTATTATACCATGGATTCTTCTGTTGCTTCTCGGATTTTTCCCTTTGGGCCGGGATGAACCTGTTTACTGCCTCCTGACACTTTTGGGTAACATAGTCCATCATACCCTGTACGGACTTATCTCTGAGGTCTGTGTCCCAAGGTATTTCACTTAGGAAACTTCTCATCTGTTCATAATTTCCCTTTCGGTATGCCAGCCTTTTGATTCCTAGTTCTTTTTTGGGGGAGATAAGTCCTAGCTCTACGAGGTCATCACAGTTCAATACACTGTGGTCACTCATTCCCAAGGGCGCTTCCATCTTAACTTCTCTTATATCCCACTCATTTAGGGTAAATATCAAATCAAGCATTGCTGGTTCATCTTCTCCTCTCATTCTTGTTGGTTCTGTGATGTGCTGGCTTAGAAAGTTTCTTATCGCCACGTCCAGCAGCTTAGATCTCCATGTTTCTGGTCCTCCATGTGGGTCTCTGTTCTTCCAATCTATCTTCCCTTGGTTGAAGTCTCCCATAATTAGTAGTCCAGATCCATTCCTGCTAGCAACAGAAGCTGCTCTCTCTATTATGTTAATGGTGGCCATGTTGTTTCTATCATATTCCTGTCTGGGCCTTCTGTCATTTGGTGGTGGATTATATATGACTACGACTATAATTTTTTTCCCTCCATTTGTTACGGTACCTGCTATGTAGTCACTGAAACCTTCACAGCCCTGAATATCCATCTCCTCAAAATCCCAGCCTTTTCTTACCAGCAGAGCTACACCATCCCCACCACTTCCTTCCCTCTCTTTCCTCATAACATAATAGTCCTGTGGGAACACTGCGTGTGTGGGGTCACCCACCCGCTGGGTTCACGACGGTCCTTAGGTCAGTGTGGGGTCACCCGCTGGGGTCACGATGGTCCTCAGGTCAGTGTGTGGGGTCACCCACCCGCTGGGTTCACGACGGTCCTTAGGTCAGTGTGGGGTCACCCGCTGGGGTCACGATGGTCCTCAGGTCAGTGTGTGGGGTCACCCGCCGGGGTCACGACAGTCCTCAGGTCAGTGTGTGGGGTCACCCGCTGGGTTCACGACGGTCCTTAGGTCAGTGTGGGGTCACCCGCTGGGGTCACGATGGTCCTCAGGTCAGTGTGTGGGGTCACCCGCCGGGGTCACGACGGTCCTCAGGTCAGTGTGTGGGGTCACGGCGGTCCTTAGGTCAGTGTGAGGGGTCACCAGCTGGGGTTATTGCGGTCCTCAGGTCAATGTGTGGGGTCACCAGCTGAGGTCACGGCGGTCCTCAGGTCAGTGTGTGGTGTCACGGCGGTCCTAAGGTCAGTGTATGGGGTCACCCGTCGGGGTCACGACGGTCCTCAGGTCAGTGTGTGGGATCACTGCGGTCCTCAGGTCAGTGTGAGGGGTCACCAGCTGGGGTCATTGCGGTCCTCAGGTCAATGTGTGGGGTCACCAGCTGGGGTCACGACGGTCCTCAGGTCAGTGTGGGATCACCAGCTAGGGTCACGACGATCCTCAGGTCAGTGTGTGTGGGGTCACCCACCCGCTTGGGTCACGACGGTCCTCAGGTCAGTGTGTGGGGTCACCCGCTGGGGTCACGATGGTCCTCAGGTCAGTGTGTGTTGGTTCACCCGATGGGGTCACGACGGTCCTTAGATCAGTGTGTGTGTGGGTCACCCACCCGCTGGGGTCACAACGGTCTTCAGGTCAGTGTGTTGGGTCACACACCCGCTGGGGTCAGGATGGTCTTCAGGTCAGTGTGTGTGGGGTCACCCGCTGGGGTCACGACGGTCCTTAGATCAGTGTGTGTGGGGTTACCCGCTGGGGTCACAACGGTCCTCAGGTGAGTGTATGTGGGGTCAACCACCCGCTGGGGTTACGACTTTCCTCAGGTGAGTGTGTGTGGGGTCACCCATGCACCCACTGGGGTCACGACGGTCCTCAGGTCAGTGTGTGGGGTGACCCACCCGCTGAGGTCACGACGGTCCTCAGATCAGTGTGTGTGGGGTCACCCACCCGCTGGGGTCATGGTCCTCAGGTGAGTGTGTGTGGGGTCACCCGCTGGGGTCACAACGGTCCTCAGGTCCGTGTTCGTGGGGTCACCAATCCACTGGGGTGACGACGGTTTTCAGGTCAGTGTGTGCGGGGTCACCCACCCACTGGGGTCACGACGGTCCTCAGATCAGTGTGTGTGGGGTCACCCGCTGGGGTCACGACGGTCCTCAGGTCAGTGTGTGTGGGGTCACCTGCTGGGGTCACGACGGTCTTCAGGTCAGTGTGTGTGGGGGTCACCCACCCGCTGGGGTCACGACGGTCCTCAGGTCAGTGTGTGGGGTGACCCACTCGCTGGGGTCACGACGGTCCTCAGGTCAGTGTGTGTGGGGTCACCCGCTGGGGTCACGACGGTCCTCAGATCAGTGTGTGTGGGGTCACTCACCTGCTGCGGTCACAACGGTCTTCAGGTCAGTGTGTTGGGTCACCCACCCGCTGGGGTCACGACGGTCCTCAGCCCAGCAAACAATTTTAGGTTGCCACAACATATCTGGAAAGTATTTGAAAGTATTGGAAACGTTTGTTTTATCGTATCAGATACGATATTGTGTGTGGACTTAAATAGGTTTCCAAAACTTATAACCAAGACATATGTATCTAACACTAATTTGAGATGTTGTGGCAACTTTACACTCCTAACATGAGTCATTCATAATCCATTCATATACCAATATGAATCTCTTATGAAAGGTTTGAGCCAATAATCTGAACCCTTTTCACATCTTTGTGTTTTAAAGTTAAATTTCTTGAAATTAAATTATATTTTATATTATATTATTTTATTATATTTTATATTATATTATTATTTTCAATTTAAATATTAAAACCAATTTAAGGGTAAAAAAAATCTAATAATTTATATTTCCTTTATTATTTACTAACAATTATAATTATTTACTAACGGAGAGAGGGGAGGCTGTACGGTGGACAGTGGCGGCTGTGGCGGACAGTGGCGGCGGCGGGCGGACAGTAGCGGCGGTGGCGGATAGTGGCGGCGGGCGGACAGTGGCGGCGGTGGCGGATAGTGGCGGCGGGCGGACAGTGGCGGCGGGCGGACAGTGGCGGCGGGCGGACAGTGGCGGCGGCGGGCGGACAGTAGCGGCGGTGGCGGATAGTGGCGGCGGGCGGACAGTGGCGGCGGTGGCGGATAGTGGCGGCGGGCGGACAGTGGCGGCGGGCGGACAGTGGCGGCGGGCGGACAGTGGCGGCGGGCGGACAGTGGCGTCGGGCGGACAGTGGCGGCGGTGGCGGATAGTGGCGGCGGGCGGACAGTGGCGGCGGGCGGACAGTGGCGGACAGTGGCGGCGGTGGCGGATAGTGGCGGCGGGCGGACAGTGGAGGCGGCGGGCGGACAGTAGCGGCGGTGGCGGATAGTGGCGGCGGGCGGACAGTGGCGGCGGTGGCGGATAGTGGCGGCGGGCGGACAGTGGCGGCGGGCGGACAGTGGCGGCGGGCGGACAGTGGCGGCGGGCGGACAGTGGCGTCGGGCGGACAGTGGCGGCGGTGGCGGATAGTGGCGGCGGGCGGACAGTGGCGGTGGGCGGACAGTGGCGGCGGTGGCGGATAGTGGCGGCGGTGGCGGATAGTGGCGGCGGCGGGCGGACAGTGGCGGCGGGCGGACAGTGGCGGCGGGCGGACAGTGGCGGCGGGCGGACAGTGGCGGCTGTGGCGGATAGTGGCGGCGGGCGGACCGTGGCGGCGGTGGTGGACAGTGGCGGCGGGCGGACAGTGGAGGCGGCGGGCGGACAGTGGAGGCGGCGGGCGGACAGTGGTGGCGGCGGGCGGACAGTGGCGGCGGCGGGCGGACAGTGGCGGCGGCGGGCGAACAGTGGCGGCGGCGGGCGGACAGTGCAGGCGGCGGGCGGACAGTGGAGGCGGCGGGCGGACAGTGGAGGCGGCGGGCGGACAGTGGAGGCGACGGGCGGACAGTGGCGGCGGCGGGCGGACAGCGGCGGCGGCGGGCGGACAGTGCCGGCGGCGGGCGGACAGTGGCGGCGGCGGGTGAACAGTGGCGGCGGCGGGCGGACAGTGGAGGCGGCGGGCGGACAGTGGAGGCGGCGGGCGGACAGTGGAGGCGGCGGGCGGACAGTGGTGGCGGCGGGCGGACAGTGGTGGCGGCGGGCGGACAGTGGTGGCGGCGGGCGGACAGTGGTGGCGGCGGGCTGACAGTGGTGGCGGTGGCAGACAGTGGTGGCGGTGGCGGACAGTGGCGGCGGTGGCGGACAGTGACGGCGGTGGCGGACAGTGGCGGCGGTGGCGGACAGTGGCGGCGGTGGCGGACAGTGGCGGCGGTGGCGGACACTGGCGGCTGTGTCTGGCGGTGGTGGCGGGCGGTGGCGGGTGGCGGCGTCTGTGATGAGTGGTGGCGGCTGGCGGTGGTGGGTGGTGGCGGCGGTGGTGGTGGGTGGTGGTGGCGGCGGCGGCTGGTGGTGGTGGGTGGTGGCGGCGGTGGTGGTGGGTGGTGGTGGTGGTGGTGGTGGGTGGTGGTGGCGGGTGGCGGCTGACGGTGGGTGGTGGCGGGTGGCGGCTGGTGGTGGGTGGCGGCGGGTGGCGGCTGGTGGTGGGTGGCGGCGGGTGGCGGCTGGTGGTGGGTGGCGGCGGGTGGCGGCTGGTGGCAGGTGGCGGCTGGTGGTGGGTGGTGGCGGGTGGCGGCTGGTGGTGGGTGGCGGCTGGTGGTGGGTGGTGGCGGGTGGCGGCTGGTGGTGGGCGGCGGGTGGCGGCGGGTGGCGGCTGGTGGCGGCTGGCGGTGGCGGCTTGCGGTGGCGACTGTGGCAACGGGCGGTGACGGCTGATAGCGGGCGGTGGTGGCGGCTGGTGGCAGGTGGTGGTGGCGGTGGTGGCGGCTGGTGGTGGCGGCTGGTCGTGGTGGCAGCTGGTGGCGGCTGGTGGTGGTGGTGGGTGGTTGCGGGTGGCGGCTGGTGGTGGGTGGTGGCGGGTGGCGGGTGGCGGCTGGTGGTGGGTGGTGGCGGGTGGCGGGTGGCGGCTGGTGGTGGCGGGTGGCGGCGGGTGGTGGGTGGCGGCTGGCGGCTGGTGGTGGGTGCATGGTGGCGGGTGGCGGCTGGTGGTGGGTGGTGGCGGCGGGTGGTGAGTGGCGGTGGTGGGTGGCGGTGGCTGGTGGCGGGTGGCGGCTGGTGGTGGGTGGTGGCGGGTGGCGGCTGGTGGTGGGTGGTGGCGGGTGGCGGCTGACGGTGGGTGGTGGCGGGTGGCGGCTGGTGGTGGGTGGCGGCGGGTGGCGGCTGGTGGCAGGTGGCGGCTGGTGGTGGTTGGTGGCGGGTGGCGGCTGGTGGTGGGTGGCGGCTGGTGGTGGGTGGTGGCGGGTGGCGGCTGGTGGTGGGCGGCGGGTGGCGGCGGGTGGCGGCGGGTGGCGGCTGGCGGTGGCGGCTTGCGGTGGCGACTGTGGCAACGGGCGGTGACGGCTGATAGCGGGCGGTGGTGGCGGCTGGTGGCAGGTGGTGGTGGCGGTGGTGGCGGCTGGTGGTGGCGGCTGGTGGTGGTGGCAGCTGGTGGCGGCTGGTGGTGGTGGCAGCTGGTGGCGGCTGGTGGTGGTGGCAGCTGGTGGCGGTGATGGCGGCTGGTGGTGGTGGTGGTGGCGGCTGGTGGTGGTGGCAGCTGGTGGCGGCTGGTGGCGGTGATGGCGGCTGGTGGTGGTGGTGGTGGTGATGGCGGCTGGTGGCGGCCGGTGGCGGGCGGTGGCGGCTTGTGGCGGCTGGTGGTGGCAGCGGTGGTGGGTGGTGGTGGTGGTGGTGGTGGTGGTGGTGGTGGGTGGTGGTGGTGGTGGGTGGTGGTGGCGGCTGTGGTGGGTGGTGGCGGTGGTGTCGGCGGCGGCTGTGGTGGGTGGTGGCGGCGGCGGCGGTGATGGGTGGTGGCGGCGGCGGTGGTGGTGGGTGGTGGTGGCGGCGGCGGTGATGGGTGGTGGCGGCGGTGGTGGTGGGTGGTGGTGGCGGCGGCGGCTGGTGGTGGTGGGTGGTGGTGGTGGGTGGTGGCGGCGGGTGGCGGTGGTGGGTGGCGGTGGCTAGTGGCGGCTGGTGGTGGGTGGTGGCGGCGGGTGGTGAGTGGCGGTGGTGGGTGGCGGTGGCTGGTGGCGGGTGGCGGCTGGTGGTGGGTGGTGGCGGGTGGCGGCTGGTGGTGGGTGGTGGCGGGTGGCGGCTGGTGGTGGGTGGTGGCGGGTGGCGGGTGGCGGCTGGTGGTGGGTGGCGGCTGGTGGTGGGTGGTGGCGGGTGGCGGCTGGTGGTGGGTGGTGGCGGGTGGCGGCTGGTGGTGGGTGGTGGCGGGTGGCGGCTGGTGGTGGGTGGTGGCGGCGGGTGGTGAGTGGCGGTGGTGGGTGGCGGTGGCTGGTGGCGGCTGGTGGTGGGTGGTGGCGGGTGGCGGCTGGTGGTGGGTGGTGGCGGCTGACGGTGGGTGGTGGCGGGTGGTGGTGGGTGGCGGCGGGTGGCGGCTGGTGGCGGGTGGCGGCTGGTGGTGGGTGGTGGCAGGTGGCGGCTGGTGGTGGGTGGTGGCGGGTGGCGGCTGGTGGTGGGTGGCGGCTGGTGGTGGGTGGTGGCGGGTGGCGGCTGGTGGTGGGCGGCGGGTGGCGGCGGGTGGCGGCTGGTGGCGGCCAGCTGGGACACACCCTTCACCACTGAAGGTCTGAGCAAAACTAACCATATGTCTCTCTCACCCACCAGCCCAGTGTTGCCAGCTCGCGCTCTCAAAATGTTTCCTTCAAAGATTGTATATTATCTCTGAACAACAAGTTTGATTATCAAGGAAATAATGCATATATTATTGTCACATTAATACTGTGCAATATCTTATTACATTCCTGCTAAATAATTATAATTTGAAACAGGACAAAAAATCCCAAATATATATAAAAACCAACATTAGAGATCACGAGGCCTAGGCCTCGCCTGTGACCACACATCCTGCCTCCCTGGCCTGCTATACCCTCTCACACCTCACACTCTTAACTCTCTCATAATCACTCTTACTCTGTCACTCTTACTCTCTGTCACTCTTACTCTCTGTCACTCTTACTCTCTGTCACTCTTACTCTCTGTCACTCTTACTCTCTGTCACTCTTACTCTATGTCACTCTTACTCTCTGTCACTCTTACTCTGTCACTCTTACTCTCTGTCACTCTTACTCTGTCACTCTTACTCTCTGTCACTCTTACTCTCTGTCACTCTTACTCTCTGTCACTCTTACTCTCTGTCACTCTTACTCTCTGTCACTCTTGCTCTGTCACTCTTACTCTCTGTCACTCTTACTCTCTGTCACTCTTACTCTCTGTCACTCTTACTCTCTGTCACTCTTACTCTCTGTCACTCTTACTCTCTGTCACTCTTACTCTCTGTCACTCTTACTCTCTGTCACTCTTACTCTCTGTCACTCTTACTCTCTGTCACTCTTACTCTCTGTCACTCTTACTCTCTGTCACTCTTACTCTCTGCCACTCTTACTCTCTGTCACTCTTACTCTCTGTCACTCTTACTCTCTGTCACTCTTACTCTCTGTCACTCTTACTCTCTGTCACTCTTACTCTCTGTCACTCTTACTCTCTGTCACTCTTACTCTCTGTCACTCTTACTCTTTGTCACTCTTACTCTCTGTCACTCTTACTCTCTGTCACTCTTACTCTCTGTCACTCTTACTCTGTCACTCTTACTCTCTGTCACTCTTACTCTCTGTCACTCTTACTCTCTGTCACTCTTACTCTCTGTCACTCTTACTCTCTGTCACTCTTACTCTAGTACTCTTACTCTGGTACTCTTACACTGTCACTCTTACACTCTGTCACTCTTACTCTCTGTCACTCTTGCTCTGTCACTCTTACTCTCTGTCACTCTTACTCTCTGTCACTCTTACTCTCTGTCACTCTTACTCTGTCACTCTTACTCTCTGTCACTCTTACTCTCTGTCACTCTTACTCTCTGTCACTCTTACTCTGTCACTCTTACTCTCTGTCACTCTTACTCTCTGTCACTCTTACTCTCTGTCACTCTTACTCTCTGTCACTCTTACTCTCTGTCACTCTTACTCTCTGTCACTCTTACTCTCTGTCACTCTTACTCTCTGTCACTCTTACTCTCTGTCACTCTTACTCTGTCATTCTTACTCACTCTCAGTCACCCTTACCCATTCATACTCACTCTCTCACTCTTACTCTCATACTCTTACTCTCAATTACTCTTACTCTCAATCACTCTTACTCCCAATCACTCCTACTCCCAATCACTCCTACTCTCAATCACTCCTACATTCATTCTTACTCTTACTCTTACTCCCAATCACTCTTACTCTCAATCACTCTTATTCTCATTCTTACTCTTACCCTCACTCTTACTCTTACTCCCAATCACTCTTACTCCCAATCACTCTTACTCTCAATCACTCTTACTCTCAATCACTCTTACTCTCAATCACTCTTACTCTCATTCTTACTCTTACTCACTCTTACTCTCAATCACTCTTATTCTCATTCTTACTCCTACTCCCAATCACTCTTACTCCCAATCACTCTTACTCTCAATCACTCTTACTCCCAATCACTCTTACTCTCAATCACTCTTACTCTCAATCACTCTTACTCACAATCACTCTTACTCTCATTCTTACTCTTACTCTTACTCTCAATCACTCTTATTCTCATTCTTACTCCTACTCCCAATCACTCTTACTCCCAATCACTCTTACTCTCAATCACTCTTACTCCCAATCACTCTTACTCTCAATCACTCTTACTCTCAATCACTTTTACTCTCAATCACTCTTACTCTCAATCACTCTTACTCTCACTAACTCTCAATCACTCTTACTCTCACTCTAACTCTCAATCACTCTTATGCACTATTACTCACTCTTTCTCTCAGTCATCCTTACTCACTCTCATACTCACTCTTACTCTGTCACTCTTACTCTCTGTCACTCTTACTCTCTGTCACTCTTACTCTCTGTCACTCTTACTCTCTGTCACTCTTACTCTCTGTCACTCTTACTCTCTGTCACTCTTACTCTCTATCACTCTTACTCTGTCATTCTTACTCTGTCACTCTTACTCACTCTCAGTCACCCTTACCCATTCATACTCACTCTCTCACTCTTACTCTCATACTCTTACTCTCAATTACTCTTACTCTCAATCACTCTTACTCCCAATCACTCCTACTCCCAATCACTCCTACTCTCAATCACTCCTACTCTCATTCTTACTCTTACTCTTACTCCCAATCACTCTTACTCTCAATCACTCTTATTCTCATTCTTACTCTTACTCTCACTCTTACTCCCAATCACTCTTACTCCCAATCACTCTTACTCTCAATCACTCTTACTCTCAATCACTCTTACTCTCAATCACTCTTACTCTCAATCACTCTTACTCTTACTCACTTTTACTCTCAATCACTCTTATTCTCATTCTTACTCCTGCTCTCACTCTAACTCCTACTCCCAATCACTCTTACTCCCAATCACTCTTACTCTCAATCACTCTTACTCTCAATCACTCTTACTCTCAATCACTCTTACTCTCAATCACTCCTACTCTCACTAACTCTCAATCACTCTTACTCTCACTCTAACTCTCAATCACTCTTACTCTCATACTCACCCTTACTCTCAATCACTTTACTCTCACTCTTACTCATTCTGTCACCCTTACTCTCACTCTTACTCACTCTCAGTCACTCTTACATATACTCACTGTTACTCACACTTACACACTCTCTGGCACTCTCACTCACCTTCAGTCACTCTTACTCACTCTTACCCACTCTCGCTCACTCTTACTCACTCTAGTTAATAAGAACACGCCAATATAAGACAACAAAACGTTTTCAGATTCTTTCTCACCACTTTCCAGCAACTTTTATAATTTATATAAATTATCTTAGGGAATAATACATAAATTATATATTTAAACATGATATTAGTGTTTAGTGGAATGCATAAGGAGTCAAATTGTGTTAAAAAGAGCGATTTTTAGAAAATTTGGAAAACTACTTTTTTCTGTTCATATTATAACTAAATGGATTTTAAAGGTTTCACTCAGCCAATATATATCATTCACAATTTATTAATGAATTTTACAAAAAAACACCATAAATTTTATATTTAAACATGTAAAAACTATTTGTTTTACATTTGGAAGAAAATAATTGTAGAAAAACAATTTATAATTAAACCTTTGTGTTTGGATTTTTTGAGTAAAAGTTTCTCAAAGGCTCTCCTGCACCATTCTCAATGCAAATCATTCCCACACCTATGGGAAGAGATAGGCGAACGTTGTGTAGATGATTTGTGTTTGCTGGGAGGTCAGTGTGTGTGGGGTCACCCACCCGCTGGGGTCACGACGGTCCTCAGGTCAGTGTGTGGGGTCACCCGCTGGGGTCACGATGGTCCTCAGGTCTGTGTGTGTCGGTTCACCAGATGGGGTCACGACGGTCCTCAGATCAGTGTGTGTGGGTCACCCACCCGCTGGGGTCACAAAGGTCTTCAGGTCAGTGTGTTGGGTCACCCACCCGCTGGGGTCACAACGGTCTTCAGGTCAGTGTGTTGGGTCACCCACCCGCTGGGGTCACGACGGTCCTCAGGTCAGTGTGTGTGGGGTCACCAACCCGCTGGGGTCACGACGGTCCTCAGGTCCGTGTTCGTGGGGTCACCTACCCACCGGGGTCACGACGGTCCTCAGTTCAGTGTGTGTGGGTGTTATGATCTCAGCCTGCAGGAGAAATGACTCTCCCTCCTTGAGAGTTATTCAGCAAGCCTGACCTAACTAGAAGGTCTAGCAAATATTGAGGTGATAACCCATATGTAAAATAGTTGCTTGGATATGATGAACAATTTAAGATTATAGGCAGTGAAGAAGAAAACAGATAAATGACTGGCTAGGAGATGTGGACATTTTGCTGGAGGCGTGAGGCTCGTTTCTGGAGGGCTTTGACCTCACTTGAGGCCAGACATCGCAGGGGGAAAGCCGCGCTCCGTTGAGCTCCCGTCAGAAGGGAACCCCTAGTGATATATCTCCAAGAGAAGAGAAGAGTGTAGACGTGCTAGCTGTGGAACTGAGCTGGGAACGTTGTGGTCTCAAGTCCTGGTCGAAGAGGAGAGTATTAAATCGCCCAGAGGCATTATTGTGGGCCGTGGCAGAGCCCTGACCAAGCTTCGTCAGAGGGAGGAGCGCCCTCGACCAGATAATCTGTGGTAAGCACCTTATACGCCAGTTCATAGTGATTGCTTGTAGTTGGTCGTGTGCCCAGCGACAGTAGCAATGTTTATTGATAAGTTAGACATGTTTTAATAAGGCAGAAGGCTTGAAATAAGAGAGTGGAGAGGGAAGAACACGGTGCGACATCTGTCCCCTCTGAGCGCTGGAAGGCAACTGAGGGAGCCCGGCTCCTGACGGCGAAGGACCCTCCCAGCGTGACTCACACCCGCCAGGTGAGGTGGAGTATGGACCCGCCCAAAACGGGGGAGTCCACTCTCACTGTATGTAGAGGACAGATAGAGGTTTGAGGCAAACATATTGTGTGAATATTTTTATTTTGTGTGTTAAAGGGGAAACAATTTTATTGGAGTGTCGATGGGTTGCAGGTTTGTCTTTGGGGAAGAAGTTGCTGAGAACTTCGAAGCCAGCACAGATGAAGTAATTGAGGAGACTCCAAGGTAGTGGAGGCGAGGGCCTCGAGCTGTGAGAAGAAGCAGTGAAGAGGAGTGTCACGTGCTTCTGTAGAGGTGGTGAAGCACCATAGTTGCTCGAGGAAACTTCATGGTGTAGCAGCCAAGAAAGCTGTGGAGGACCCTAGCAGAAGGGTGAAGCACCGTAGTTTCTCAAGGAAACTTCATGATAGCAGCCTAGAGGAGCTGCAGAGGATCCTGGTAGTGAAGCCCGGAAGAACCTGAAGATATCAGGGTAGTGAACTTCCAGAGGTGGAAGGGAAGTTCTGGTGGATTACTTGTAGGGAGTTGATAGTGTTTGGTTGTCATTAGCGTGCAAGACGCAGTGAGAGGTGAGTGATTGTTGGCATTCTTATGTTAAGGAGTGTTTTATACTGAAGTTTAGAGTTACAGTCGTAGGATGGATTACCTACAGATGTATGCGTTCTAGGACTGATAGGGTGATCGATTGATCATTGCGGTGTAGCAAGGAACATTTATGCTGATATATGTTATTGCATTCACATGCTGATTTTCATTGTACACATTTATATATATATACATATATATATATATATATATATATATATATATATATATATGTATATATATATATATATATATATATATATATATATATATATATTCCTCTTGTTGATAGTGCAACAGTGTATGTAGACTTGATCTACTTGAGGAGGGTGATAGTATCAGGTGGTAAACCAGGAGATAGGATACCACTTGATAAGCTGATGATAGAGTTCTGATGATGTTGGAGTGCAACCTGATTGTAATAGTATAGAGTATAGGATTCATTATTATTATATGTGTGTATGTATTGTGTATGTGCTTTGTCCAGTAAATGTATTCCAATTTGCTGGTGTTTGCCCTTGTCCTAGTGAGGCTTCCCAGGAAATAGTAAAGAAAGAGAGAGAGAGAGAAAGAACCAAGAACCACCGCTGTGGACAGGGTAGGATGGAAAATTAGTAAGTCAAAGGGGATTGAGGAGATAATATCACATAAGGAGAGAGTTGGGGGAGTCACAGCGGCTCGAGTGGGTGTGTGCACGTGACAACGAGGCTAAGTGTTGGAGCCGCATCCCCTAAACGTGTGACGTTGAGCCCCTCTCCAAGAGCCAGAAGCGCCAAGGGCGATCTCCTAGTGAGGTATAAGCACTCTACCGAGTTGTGGGTTGGGTTGTCCGTAGAGAAGGATCAACGACGACAACAACACCAACCAATCCACACAGACTATAATAAATTGGGGGCCTGTCCGGGAGAGTGAACTGACACACCCACACCCTGTCCAAGAGTGGATTTGTACACCCCTTGTTGAAATAAATAAACTGTGTGACCGCAGGTGTATATTCTCTCTCTTGGTAAGACTCACAGGACAAGATGGATAAGGTGCAAGCGTTTGTGGAGTCAGGCAAGCCTGAGGACTTAGAAGGTTGCACGAGGGACCAATTGAAACAAATAGCAGAAAAATGTGGAATTAGGTTGAAAGCATCTAAAGTAGCTGGGATGAAGGATGAGATCCTGAGGCAGTTAAGAGCCAAAAATAAAGCGGCAGAGCAAGGAGCCCAAAAAGGAGCTGAAAGTGGAAAGGAGGATGATGGGCAGGATGAAGTGAGATCCCAGGGATCGAGTAGGAACAGCAAGAGTAGCTGCAGTAGCAGGAGTAGCCGAAATAGGAGCTTGCAGAGATTCCAGTTAGAGCTCCAGATGCAGCAACAACGAGAGGACAAGGAGAGACAGTTCCAGCTGGAAAAGATGAAATTAGAACTCCAGATGAAAAATGAAGCAGAGAAGGAAAAAGAAAAAGCCAGGCTGGAAGTAGAAAAAGAAAAAACCAGAGTAAGAGAACTGGAGTTGGAACAGGAGAAAGAAAAAGAAAAAGCCCAGGTCGAAAAAGAAAAAGAGAGAACAAAACAAATGCAGATAGAAGCGAATAGAACCTTGGCTGAGCAAAGGATCGAACATGGGTTGCCAGAGAGCACCACCCAGGTATCACACCCACCAGATGTTAGGGTTAGGGAGAAGGACATTCCCTTGTTTGTTCCCGAAGAGGCAGAGAGCTTCTTCGAGCATTTTGAAAAAGTAGCCAGTATCAAGGAGTGGCCACAGGAGGAATGGGCCCAGCTGGTCCAGTTAAGATTGACCGGTGCAGCCAGGGAGGCATACACCCAATTGTCATTGGAAGAGTGCCAGGATTATGCCACAGTAAAGAGCAGCATACTGCGCTCGTTTCAGTTAACCCCAGAAGCTTTTAGAAAGCGCTTCAGAGAGATGGTGAAGGTTGGAGCGTGTACTTTTGCTGAGACAGAAAGGGATCTGGAAAGACGATTCCAGAAATGGATTGAGGCTGCTGGAGTTGGATCTTACGCTGACCTGAAGCAATTGATGGTCATGGAGAAGTTCTTGGAGATGATGCATCCCGAAACAAAGTTCAAGATCCAAGAAGCAGGGATAAAGGAGGTGAAAGATGCCGCAGATAGGGCGGATATGATTACGGAAGCATACAAGAGCTTGAGGGAGAACAGAGTGAGAAGCGAGGCGAGACACAGCAATTGCAGACCCAGTGGAGTCTGGGGAGGAAGAAATTATGAAAGACCCAGAGGAGTCTGGGGTGAGAAGAATTTTGATAAATGGGCAGATAAAAGTAAGTACCCTAAAACTCAGAAGAGTAGGTCGCGCACTTCGTCTGAAAGTGAAGATGGAGGAGCTAAACGAGAAACTATTCGTGATCCAGGAAATCAAGAGTCCAGTAAAGCCCTACAGAGTGCAAGTAGTGTGCCTGGCCCGAGGAACTCTCATGCGAGTGGACAAAGTCAGAGCCGCTCTGGTACGTATAGGAGAGACTTTTCCCAGGTGAGGTGTTACAATTGTAACGGATTGGGTCACGTGATGCGAGACTGTCGGCAGGGCAAGAGAGTTGTGACCCTGGCCATGTGTGACCCCCGAAGTAAATATACTAATGTGTTCCGAGACAAACCACAGAGAGCGAACTTAGTGAACGAGAGGTATAGGCCGTTCATGAGCAAAGGTTGGATCAGTGTAGGAGGCCAACCTGAACTAGAAGTTGGTATTTTAAGAGATACCGGAGCTAATCAGAGCTTGATTACGAGAAGCCTGATTGGGAATGATCGACGCTTAGCTGGCAGGAGTAAGATGAGGGTATATGGGTTGTTGTCTGAGAGTGACATGCCCGTTTGTACTGTCCAGCTAAGGTCGGAATATGTGTCGGCAGAGGTGATGTTGGGAGTGTGCCCCGACATACCTATTCCAGGAGTCCAAGTGATCCTAGGGAATGACTTGTGCGGGACAAAGGTGTTGCCAAGAGTCATAGCGGAGACTGTGCCAGAGGAGTGCCCAGAAGGCCATGGCACGGGTGGGACACCTGAGAGTGTGAACCTGACTGACATCCGAGGAGATGAGTCAGGAGACCACCAAGCCATTGGAAACCCTGTCTCAGTAGTGATGAAGGCAGAGGTGGTCGACGAGGAAGACACTGGAGAAGGTGAGACAGTGTCGATTCAGCCGGTGGAAGATATCGACGTAGACACAGCGTGGCTATTTGATGAAGGTCCAGCCCATGAAAATGAAGTCTCGGTGAGGTCAAAAGTGAAGGTGGCCCAGCCGAAGAAGAATCATGTGAAGAGAGCGGACCTGAGTAGAGCCCAGACTGCTAAAATTAAGAGTAGGAAGGCGAATGCAACTGTGTTGAGTAGGAATGAGGAAAGATGTGGACAGACTGAAGACGAGAGTAGAGTGTCAAGTTGTCCACAAGCACAGAAGCATATGGATAGTGGAATTAAGTTGTGGGAGATGTCAAGAGTTGACATGTTCCACAGAAAACGTGAAGAAAAAATAGTGAAGAAGAGTAGTAACCGAGAAAGTGAAAGGAGAAGAGACGGTATGTGTGGAGAGATGCCTACGAGCTCTCTAGGAGAGGTAAAGCGACATGTACGGTCGAGTGCTGTTGGATAGAGTACAGTGCTCGGAGAAACTTTTAGGGAACGAAGAAGAGTTGAAGGAGAAGAAATGGAGTTGTATAGAAGTGAGAAGTGTGGGAAGAGGATGATGATGCAAGCATGGAGGAATAGAAGAAAGCCGAGGACTCGATGGAGGTCAAACAGGATGAGGTCTCGGATAAATGAGGAGACGAAGGGGAGGATCGTCGGTGAAGACGAGGAAGTGAAGTATGATGATAGGAGACGGAAGTATAATGGCAGTAGATGGAAGTGTGAAGACGACAGAGAAGGTACAGACAGTAGATGTCTGACTCTGGACGTGAAGAGAGGAAGACGAGGAAACGGAGGGTGGAAACAATAAGTAGAATTGACTGATGGAGTGCAGGCGTCCAAGGAGGACAGCCTAGCCAAGAGGTGTCAGGGAAGTCAGATCGTTTATGAGAAGATCATGTTTCTGGCGAGTTGTGAGCCAGATGTTGCAAGGAGCAACGAACTAATTGTAGACTCCTAAGGGAGTATATCGGGTGAAGAACGAGACAGTGTGGTGGCGGATGTATTATTCCGAGCTTTGCCACTGAAGTAACTCTCAAAAAAAAGGGGAGGGGAGTGTTATGATCTCAGCCTGCAGGAGAAACGAGTCTCCCTCCTTGAGAGTTATTCATCAAGCCTGACCTGATTAAAAGGTCTAGCAAATATTGAGGTGATAACGCATATGTAAAATAGTTGCTTGGATATGTATAACAATTTGAGATTATGGGCAGTGAAGAAGAAAACAGAAAAATGACTGGCTAGAAGATGTGGACATTTTGCTGGAGGCGTGAGGCTCGTTTCTGGATGGGCTTTGACCTCACTTGAGTGCCAGACATCGCAGGGGAGAGCTGCGCTCCGTTTGAGCTTCCATTAGAAGGGAACCCCTAGTGATATATCTCGAAGAGAAGAGAAGTGTGCAGACGTGCCAGCTGTGGAACTGAGCTGGGAAAGTTGTGGTCTCAAGTCCTGGTCAAAGAGGAGAGTATTAAACCGCCCAGAGGTATTATTGTGGGCTGTGGAAGCCCCCTGACCAAGCTTCGTCAGAGGGAGGAGCGCCCTCGACCAGACAATCTGTGGTAAGCATGATATACGCCAGTTCATAGTGATTGCTTGTAGTTGGTTGTGTGCCCAGCGACAGTAACAATGTTTATTGATAAGTTAGACATGTTTTAATAAGGCAGAAAGCCTGAAATAAGAGAGTGGAGAGGGAGGAACACGGAGCGACGTCCGCCCCTCTGAGCGCTGGCAGGCGACTGAGGGAGCCCGGCTCCTGATGGTGGAAGACCCTGCCAGCATGAGTGAGGACCGCCGCCGGGCGAGGTGGAGTATGGACCTGCCCAAAATGGGGAGTCCACTCTCACTGTATGTAGAGGACAGACAGAGATTTGAGGCAAACGTAATTTGAAACGCAAGTCGTAATTTGAAACTGAAAATAGGTGCAGAGAGTCAGAATTCGGATTAAAAATCACGCTCAGGAGTCAAATTTCCGACATTTCAGACATTTTAAAAACTGCAGGGGGGTTTGGTCAAAATATGACCCATCGCCGTTTACAATAATTGGCATATTTTCGGTATGAAACGTCGTAATTTGAAACTGAAAATAGGTGCAGAGAGTCAGAATTCGGCTCAAAAATCACGCTCAGGAGTCAAATTTCCGACATTTCAGACATTTTGAAAACTGCAGGGGGGTTTGGGCAAAATATGACCCATCGCCGTCTTCAGTAATTAGCATATTTTCGGTATAAAAAGTCGTAATTTGAAACTGAAAATAGGTGCAGAGAGTCAGAATTCGAATAAAAAATCACGCTCAGGAGTCAAATTTCCGACATTTCAGACATTTTAAAAACTGCAGGGGGGTTTGGGCAAAATATGACCCATCGCCGTTTTCAGTAATTGGCATATTTTCGGTACAAAAAGTCGTAATTTGAAACTGAAAATAGGTGCAGAGAGTCAGAATTCGGCTCAAAAATCACGCTCAGGAGTCAAATTTCCGACATTTCAAACATTTTGAAAACTGCAGGGGGGCTTTGTTCAAAATATGACCCATCGTTGTTTTCAGTAATTGGCATATTTTCGGTATAAAAAGTCGTAATTTGAAACTGAAAATAGGTGCAGAGAGTCAGAATTCGGATAAAAAATCACGCTCAGGAGTCAAATTTCCGACATTTCAGACGTTTTAAAAACTGCAGGGGGGCTTTGTTCAAAATATGACCCATCGCCGTTTTCAGTAATTGGCATATTTTCGGTATAAAAAGTCGTAATTTGAAACTGAAAATAGGTGCAGAGAGTCAGAATTCGGCTCAAAAATCACGCTCAGGAGTCAAATTTCCGACATTTCAGACATTTTGAAAACTGCATGGGAGTTTGAGCAAAATATGACCCATCGCCGTTTGCAGTAATTGGCATATTTTCGGTATGAAACGTCGTAATTTGAAACTGAAAATAGGTGCAGAGAGCCAGAATTCCGATCAAAAATCACGCTCAGGAGTCAAATTTCCGACATTTCAGACATTTTGAAAACTGCAGGGGGGTTTGGGCAAAATATGACCCATCGCCGTTTACAGTAATTGGCAAAGTTACTGTATGAAACGTCGTAATTTGAAACTAAAAATAGGTGCAGAGAGTCAGAATTCGGCTCAAAAATTACGCTCAGGAGTCAAATTTCCGACATTTTAGACATTTTGAAAAAAGCAGTGGGGTTTGGGCAAAATATGACCCATCGCCATTTCAGTAATTGGCATATTTTCGGTATAAAAAGTCGTAATTTGAAACTGAAAATAGGTGCAGAGAGTCAGAATTCAGATAAAAAATCACGCTCAGGAGTCAAATTTCCGACATTTCAGACATTTTGAAAACTGCAGGGAGGTTTGGGCAAAATATGACCCATCGCCGTTTACAGTAATTGGCATATTTTCGGTATGAAACTTCGTAATATGAAACTGAAAAAAGGTGCAGAGAGTCAGAATTCGGCTAAAAAATCACGCTCAGGAGTCAAATTTCCGACATTTCAGACATTTTAAAAACTGCAGGTGGGTTTGGGCAAAATATGACTCATCGCTGTTTTCAGTAATTGGCATATTTTCGGTATGAAACTTCGTAATTTGAAACTGAAAATAAGTGCAGAGAGTCAGAATTCGGCTCAAAAATCACGCTCAGGAGTCAAATTTCCGGCATTTCAGACATTTTGAAAACTGCAGGGGGGTTTGGGCAAAATATGACCCATCGCCGTTTACAGTAATTGGCATATTTTCGGTATGAAACGTCGTAATTTGAAACTGAAAATAGGTGCAGAGAGTCAGAATTCGGCTCAAAAATCACGGTCAGGAGTCAAATTTCCGACATTTCAGACATTTTGAAAACTGCAGGGGGGTTTGGGCAAAATATGACCCATCGCCGTTTTCAGTAATTGGCATAATTTCGGTATAAAAAGTCGTAATTAGAAACTGAAAATAGGTGAAGAGAGTCAGAATTCGGACAAAAAATCACAGTCAAGAGTAAAATTTCCGACATTTCAGACATTTTGTAAACTGCAGGGGCGTTTTGGCAAAATATGACCCATCGCCGTTTACAGTAATTGGCATCTTTTCGGTATGAAACGTCGTAATTTGAAACTGAAAATAGGTGCAGAGAGTCAGAATTCGGTTCAAAAATCACGCTCAGGAGTCAAATTTCCGACATTTCAGACATTTTAAAAACTGGAGGGGGGGGTTTGGGCAAAATATGACCAATCGCCGTTTTCAGTAATTGGCATATTTTCGGGATGAAACGTCGTAATTTGAAACTGAAAATAGGTGCAGAGAGTCAGAATTCGGCTCAAAAATCACGTTTAGGAGTCAAATTTCTGACATTTCAGACATTTTGAAAACTGCAGGGGGATTTGGGCAAAATATGACCAATCGCCGTTTTTCAGTAATTGGCATATTTTCGGTATAAAAAGTCGTAATTTGAAACTGAAAACAAGTGTAGAGAGTCAGAATTCGACTCAAAAATCACGCTCAGGAGTCAAATTTCCGACATTTCAGACATTTTCAAAACTGCAGGGGGGTTTGGGCAAAATATGACCCATCGCCCTTTTCAGTAATTGGCATATTTTCGGAATAAAAAGTCGTAATATGAAACTGAAAATAGGTGCAGAGAGTCAGAATTCGGCTCAAAAATCACGCTCAGAAGTCAAATTTCCGGCATTTCAGACATTTGGAAAACTGCAGGGGGGTTTGGGCAAAATATGACCCATCGCCGTTTTCAGTAATTGGCATATTTTCGGTATGAAAATTCGTAATTTGAAACTGAAAAATGGTGCAGAGAGACAGAATTCGGATAAAAAATCACGCTCAGGAGTCAAATTTCCTACATTTCAGACATTTTGAAAACTGCAGGGGGGTTTGGGCAAAATATGACCCATCGCTGTTTTCAGTAATTGGCATAATTCCGGTATAAAAAGTCGTAATTTGAAACTGAAAATAGGTGCAGAGAGTCAGAATTCGGATAGAAAATCACGCTCAGGAGTCAAATTTCCGGCATTTCAGACATTTTGAAAACTGCAGGGGTGTTTGGCCAAAATATGACTCATCGCTGTTTACAGTAATTGGCATATTTTCGGTATGAAACGTCGTAATTTGAAACTGAAAATAGGTGCAGAGAGTCAGAATTCGGCTCAAAAATCACGCTCAGGAGTCAAATTTCCGGCATATCAGACATTTTGAAAACTGCAGGGGGGTTTGGGCAAAATATGACCCATCGACGTTTTCAGTAATTGGCATATTTTCGGTATAAAAAGTCGTAATTTGAAACTGAAAATAGGTGAAGAGAGTCAGAATTCGGATAAAAAATCACGGTCAGGAGTAAAATTTCCGACATTTCAGACATTTTGAAAACTGCAGGGGGGTTTGGGCAAAATATGACCCATCGCCGTTTTCAGTAATTGGCATAATTTCGGTATAAAAAGTCGTAATTAGAAACTGAAAATAGGTGAAGAGAGTCAGAATTCGGACAAAAAATCACAGTCAAGAGTAAAATTTCCGACATTTCAGACATTTTGTAAACTGCAGGGGCGTTTTGGCAAAATATGACCCATCGCCGTTTAGAGTAATTGGCATCTTTTCGGTATGAAACGTCGTAATTTGAAACTGAAAATAGGTGCAGAGAGTCAGAATTCGGTTCAAAAATCACGCTCAGGAGTCAAATTTCCGACATTTCAGACATTTTAAAAACTGGAGGGGGGGTTTGGGCAAAATATGACCAATCGCCGTTTTCAGTAATTGGCATATTTTCGGGATGAAACGTCGTAATTTGAAACTGAAAATAGGTGTAGAGAGTCAGAATTCGGATAAAAAATCACGCTCAGGAGTCAAATTTTCGACAATTCAGAAATTTTCAAAACTGCAGGGGGGTTTGGGCAAAATATGACCCATCGCCGTTTTCAGTAATTGGCATATTTTCGGTATGAAAAGTCGTAATTTGAAACTGAAAATAGGTGCAGAGAGACAGAATTCGGATAAAAAATCACGCTCAGGAGTCAAATTTCCGACATTTCAGACATTTCGAAAACTGCAGGGGTGTTTGGGCAAAATATGACCCATCGCCGTTTACAGTAATTGGCATATTTTCGGTATGAAACATCGTATTTTGAAACTAAAAATAGGTGCAGAGAGTCAGAATTCGACTCAAAAATCACGCTCAGGAGTCAAATTTCCGACATTTCAGACATTTTAAAAACTGCAGGGGGGTTTGGGCAAAATATGACCCATCGCCGTTTTCAGTAATTGGCATATTTTCGGAATAAAAAGTCGTAATTTGAAACTGAAAATAGGTGCAGAGAGTCAGAATTCGGCTCAAAAATCACGCTCAGAAGTCAAATTTCCGGCATTTCAGACATTTGGAAAACTGCAGGGGGGTTTGGGCAAAATATGACCCATTGCCGTTTTCAGTAATTGGCATATTTTCGGTATGAAAAGTCGTAATTTGAAACTGAAAAATGGTGCAGAGAGACAGAATTCGGATAAAAAATCACGCTCAGGAGTCAAATTTCCTACATTTTGAAAACTGCAGGGGGTTTATGCAAAATATGACCCATCGCTGTTTTCAGTAATTGGCATAATTCCGGTATAAAAAGTCGTAATTTGAAACTGAAAATAGGTGCAGAGAGTCAGAATTCGGATAGAAAATCACGCTCAGGAGTCAAATTTCCGGCATTTCAGACATTTTGAAAACTGCAGGGGTGTTTGGCCAAAATATGACTCATCGCCGTTTACAGTAATTGGCATATTTTCGGTATGAAACGTCGTAATTTGAAACTGAAAATAGGTGCAGAGAGTCAGAATTCGGCTCAAAAATCACGCTCAGGAGTCAAATTTCCGGCATATCAGACATTTTGAAAACTGCAGGGGGGTTTGGGCAAAATATGACCCATCGACGTTTTCAGTAATTGGCATATTTTCGGTATAAAAAGTCGTAATTTGAAACTGAAAATAGGTGAAGAGAGTCAGAATTCGGATAAAAAATCATGGTCAGGAGTAAAATTTCCGACATTTCAGACATCTTGAAAACTGCAGGGCCGTTTGGGCCAAATATGACCCATCGCCGTTTACAGTAATTGGCATCTTTTCGGTATGAAACGTCGTAATTTGAAACTGAAAATAGGTGCAGAGAGTCAGAATTCGACTCAAAAATCACGCTCAGGAGTCAAATTTCCGACATTTCAGACATTTTCAAAACTGCAGGGGGGTTTGGGCAAAATATGACCCATCGCCGTTTTCAGTAATTGGCATATTTTCGGAATAAAAAGTCGTAATTTGAAACTGAAAATAGGTGCAGAGAGTCAGAATTCGGCTCAAAAATCACGCTCAGAAGTCAAATTTCCGGCATTTCAGACATTTTGAAAACTGCAGGGGGGTTTGGGCAAAATATGACCCATCGCCGTTTTCAGTAATTGGCATATTTTCGGTATGAAAAGTCGTAATTTGAAACTGAAAAATGGTGCAGAGAGACAGAATTCGGATAAAAAATCACGCTCAGGAGTCAAATTTCCTACATTTCAGACATTTTGAAAACTGCAGGGGGGTTTGGGCAAAATATGACCCATCGCTGTTTTCAGTAATTGGCATAATTCCGGTATAAAAAGTCGTAATTTGAAACTGAAAATAGGTGCAGAGAGTCAGAATTCGGATAGAAAATCACGCTCAGGAGTCAAATTTCCGGCATTTCAGACATTTTGAAAACTGCAGGGGTGTTTGGCCAAAATATGACTCATCGCCGTTTACAGTAATTGGCATATTTTCGGTATGAAACGTCGTAATTTGAAACTGAAAATAGGTGCAGAGAGTCAGAATTCGGCTCAAAAATCACGCTCAGGAGTCAAATTTCCGGCATATCAGACATTTTGAAAACTGCAGGGGGGTTTGGGCAAAATATGACCCATCGACGTTTTCAGTAATTAGCATATTTTCGGTATAAAAAGTCGTAATTTGAAACTGAAAATAGGTGAAGAGAGTCAGAATTCGGATAAAAAATCACGGTCAGGAGTAAAATTTCCGACATTTCAGACATTTTGAAAACTGCAGGGCCGTTTGGACCAAATATGACCCATCGCCGTTTACAGTAATTGGCATCTTTTCGGTATGAAACGTCGTAATATGAAACTGAAAATAGGTGCAGAGAGTCAGAATTCGGCTCAAAAATCACGCTCAGGAGTCAAATTTCCGACATTTCAGACATTTTAAAAACTGCAGGGGGGTTTGGCCAAATATGACCCATCGTCGTTTTCAGTAATTGGCATATTTTCGGTATGAAACGTCGTAATTTGAAACTGAAAAAAGGTGCAGAAAGTCAGAATTCTGCTCAAAAATCACGCTTAGGAGTAAAATTTCCGACATTTCAGACATTTTGAAAACTGCAGGGGGGTTTGGGCAAAATATGACCAATCGCCGTTTTTCGCTAATTGGCATATTTTCGGTATAAAAAGTCGTAATTTGAAACTGAAAACAGGTGTAGAGAGTCAGAATTCGGATAAAAAATCACGCTCAGGAGTCAAATTTTCGACATTTCAGACATTTTGAAAACTGAAGGGGGGTTTGGGCAAAATATGACCCATCGCCGTTTACAGTAATTGGCATATTTTCGGTATGAAACGTCGTACTTTGAAAACTAAAAATAGGTGCAGAGAGTCAGAATTCGGCTCAAAAATCGCGCTCAGGAGTCAAATTTCCGACATATCAGACATTTTAAAAACTGCAGGGGGGTTTGGGCAAAATATAACCCATCGCCGTTTTCAGAAATGTGCATATTTTCGGTATGAAACGTCGTAATTTGAAACTGAAAATAGGTGCAGAGAGACAGAATTCGGATAAAAAATCACACTTAGGAGTCAAATTTCCGACATTTCAGACATTTTGAAAACTGCAGGGGGGTTTGGGCAAAATATGACACATCGCCGTTTACAGTAATTGGCATATTTTCGGTATGAAACGTCGTATTTTGAAACTTAAAATAGGTGCAGAGAGTCAGAATTCGGCTCAAAAATCACACTCAGGAGCCAAATTTCCGACATTTCCGACATTTTAAAAACTGCAGGGGGGTTTGGGCAAAATATGACCCATCGCCGTTTTCAGTAATGGGCATATTTTCGGTATGAAACGTCGTAATTTGAAACTGAAAATAGGTGCAGAGAGTCAGAATTCGGCTCAAAAATCACGCTTAGGAGTCAAATTTCAGACATTTTGAAAACTGCAGGGGGGTTTGGGCAAAATATGACCAATCGCCGTTTTCAGTAATTAGCATATTTTCGGTATAAAAAGTCGTAATTTGAAACTGAAAACAGGTGTAGAGAGTCAGAATTCGGATAAAAAATCACGCTCAGGAGTCAAATTTTCGACATTTCAGACAGTTTGAAAACTGCAGGGGGGGTTTGGGCAAAATACGACACATCACCATTTTCAGTAATTGGCATTATTTCGGTATGAAAAGTCGTAATTTGAAACTGAAAATAGGTGCCGAGAGACAGAATTCGGATAAAAAATCACACTTAGGAGTTAAATTTGCGACATTTCAGACATTTTGAAAACTGCAGGGGGGTTTGGGCAAAATATGACCCATCGCCGTTCACAGTAATTGGCATATTTTCGGTATGAAACGTCGTATTTTGAAAATAAAAATAGGTGCAGTGAGTCAGAATTCGGCTCAAAAATCACGCTTAGGAGTCAAATTACCGACATTTCAGACATTTTAAAAACTGCAGGGGGGTTTGGGGAAAATATGACCCATCGCCGTTTTCAGTAATGTGCATATTTTCGGTATGAAACGTCGTAATTTGAAACTGAAAATAGGTGCAGAGAGTCAGAATTCGGCTCAAAAATCACACTCAGGAGCCAAATTTCCGACATTTCAGACATTTTAAAAACTGAAGGGGGGTTTGGGCAAAATATGACCCATCGCCGTTTTCAGTAATTGGCATATTTTCGGTATGAAACGTCGTAATTTGAAACTGAAAATAGGTGCAGAGAGTCAGAATTCGGCTCAAAAATCACGGTCAGGAGAAAAATTTCCGACATTTCAGACATTTTGAAAACTGAAGGGGGGTTTGGGCAAAATATGACCCATCGCCGTTTTCAGTAATTGGCATATTTTCGGTATAAAAAGTCGTAATTTGAAACTGAAAATAGGTGCAAAGAGTCAGAATTCGGATAAAAAATCAGGCTCAGGAGTCAAATTTTCGACATTTCCGACATTTTGAAAACTGCAGGGGAGTTTGGGCAAAATATGACCCATCGCCGTTTACAGTAATTGGCATATTTTCGGTATGAAAAGTCGTAATTTGAAACTGAAAATAGGTGCAGAGAGACAGAATTCGGATAAAAAATCACGCTCAGGAGTCAAATTTCCGACATTTCAGACATTTTGAAAACTGCAGGGGGGTTTTGGCAAAATATGACCCATCGCCGTTTTCAGTAATGTGCATATTTTCGGTATGAAACGTCGTAATTTGAAACTGAAAATAGGTGCAGAGAGTCAGAATTCAGCTCAAAAATCACACTCAGGAGCCAAATTTCCGACATTTCAGACATTTTAAAAACTGCAGGGGGGTTTGGGCAAAATATGACCCATCGCCGTTTTCAGTAATTGGCATATTTTCGGTATAAAAAGTCGTAATTTGAAACTGAAAATAGGTGCAGAGAGTCAGAATTCGGCTCAAAAATCACGCTCAGGAGTCAAATTTCCGACATTTCAGACATTTTAAAAACTGCAGGGGGGTTTGGCCAAATATGACCCATCGTCGTTTTCAGTAATTGGCATATTTTCGGTATGAAACGTCGTAATTTGAAACTGAAAAAAGGTGCAGAAAGTCAGAATTCTGCTCAAAAATCACGCTTAGGAGTCAAATTTCCGACATTTCAGACATTTTGAAAACTGCAGGGGGGTTTGGGCAAAATATGACCAATCGCCGTTTTTCGCTAATTGGCATATTTTCGGTATAAAAAGTCGTAATTTGAAACTGAAAACAGGTGTAGAGAGTCAGAATTCGGATAAAAAATCACGCTCAGGAGTCAAATTTTCGACATTTCAGACATTTTGAAAACTGAAGGGGGGTTTGGGCAAAATATGACCCATCGCCGTTTACAGTAATTGGCATATTTTCGGTATGAAACGTCGTACTTTGAAAACTAAAAATAGGTGCAGAGAGTCAGAATTCGGCTCAAAAATCGCGCTCAGGAGTCAAATTTCCGACATATCAGACATTTTAAAAACTGCAGGGGGGTTTGGGCAAAATATAACCCATCGCCGTTTTCAGTAATGTGCATATTTTCGGTATGAAACGTCGTAATTTGAAACTGAAAATAGGTGCAGAGAGACAGAATTCGGATAAAAAATCACACTTAGGAGTCAAATTTCCGACATTTCAGACATTTTGAAAACTGCAGGGGGGTTTGGGCAAAATATGACACATCGCCGTTTACAGTAATTGGCATATTTTCGGTATGAAACGTCGTATTTTGAAACTTAAAATAGGTGCAGAGAGTCAGAATTCGGCTCAAAAATCACACTCAGGAGCCAAATTTCCGACATTTCCGACATTTTAAAAACTGCAGGGGGGTTTGGGCAAAATATGACCCATCGCCGTTTTCAGTAATGGGCATATTTTCGGTATGAAACGTCGTAATTTGAAACTGAAAATAGGTGCAGAGAGTCAGAATTCGGCTCAAAAATCACGCTTAGGAGTCAAATTTCAGACATTTTGAAAACTGCAGGGGGGTTTGGGCAAAATATGACCAATCGCCGTTTTCAGTAATTAGCATATTTTCGGTATAAAAAGTCGTAATTTGAAACTGAAAACAGGTGTAGAGAGTCAGAATTCGGATAAAAAATCACGCTCAGGAGTCAAATTTTCGACATTTCAGACAGTTTGAAAACTGCATGGGGGTTTGGGCAAAATACGACACATCACCATTTTCAGTAATTGGCATTATTTCGGTATGAAAAGTCGTAATTTGAAACTGAAAATAGGTGCCGAGAGACAGAATTCGGATAAAAAATCACACTTAGGAGTTAAATTTGCGACATTTCAGACATTTTGAAAACTGCAGGGGGGTTTGGGCAAAATATGACCCATCGCCGTTCACAGTAATTGGCATATTTTCGGTATGAAACGTCGTATTTTGAAAATAAAAATAGGTGCAGTGAGTCAGAATTCGGCTCAAAAATCACGCTTAGGAGTCAAATTACCGACATTTCAGACATTTTAAAAACTGCAGGGGGGTTTGGGGAAAATATGACCCATCGCCGTTTTCAGTAATGTGCATATTTTCGGTATGAAACGTCGTAATTTGAAACTGAAAATAGGTGCAGAGAGTCAGAATTCGGCTCAAAAATCACACTCAGGAGCCAAATTTCCGACATTTCAGACATTTTAAAAACTGAAGGGGGGTTTGGGCAAAATATGACCCATCGCCGTTTTCAGTAATTGGCATATTTTCGGTATGAAACGTCGTAATTTGAAACTGAAAATAGGTGCAGAGAGTCAGAATTCGGCTCAAAAATCACGGTCAGGAGAAAAATTTCCGACATTTCAGACATTTTGAAAACTGAAGGGGGGTTTGGGCAAAATATGACCCATCGCCGTTTTCAGTAATTGGCATATTTTCGGTATAAAAAGTCGTAATTTGAAACTGAAAATAGGTGCAAAGAGTCAGAATTCGGATAAAAAATCAGGCTCAGGAGTCAAATTTTCGACATTTCCGACATTTTGAAAACTGCAGGGGAGTTTGGGCAAAATATGACCCATCGCCGTTTACAGTAATTGGCATATTTTCGGTATGAAAAGTCGTAATTTGAAACTGAAAATAGGTGCAGAGAGACAGAATTCGGATAAAAAATCACGCTCAGGTGTCAAATTTCCGACATTTCAGACATTTTGAAAACTGCAGGGGGGTTTTGGCAAAATATGACCCATCGCCGTTTTCAGTAATGTGCATATTTTCGGTATGAAACGTCGTAATTTGAAACTGAAAATAGGTGCAGAGAGTCAGAATTCAGCTCAAAAATCACACTCAGGAGCCAAATTTCCGACATTTCAGACATTTTAAAAACTGCAGGGGGGTTTGGGCAAAATATGACCCATCGCCGTTTTCAGTAATTGGCATATTTTCGGTATAAAAAGTCGTAATTTGAAACTGAAAATAGGTGCAGAGAGTCAGAATTCGGCTCAAAAATCACGCTCAGGAGTCAAATTTCCGACATTTCAAACATTTTGAAAACTGCAGGGGGGCTTTGTTCAAAATATGACCCATCGTTGTTTTCAGTAATTGGCATATTTTCGGTATAAAAAGTCGTAATTTGAAACTGAAAATAGGTGCAGAGAGTCAGAATTCGGATAAAAAATCACGCTCAGGAGTCAAATTTCCGACATTTCAGACGTTTTAAAAACTGCAGGGGGGCTTTGTTCAAAATATGACCCATCGCCGTTTTCAGTAATTGGCATATTTTCGGTATAAAAAGTCGTAATTTGAAACTGAAAATAGGTGCAGAGAGTCAGAATTCGGCTCAAAAATCACGCTCAGGAGTCAAATTTCCGACATTTCAGACATTTTGAAAACTGCAGGGGAGTTTGGGCAAAATATGACCCATCGCCGTTTACAGTAATTGGCATATTTTCGGTATGAAACGTCGAAATTTGAAACTGAAAATAGGTGCAGAGAGCCAGAATTCCGATCAAAAATCACGCTCAGGAGTCAAATTTCCGACATTTCAGACATTTTGAAAACTGCAGGGGGGTTTGGGCAAAATATGACCCATCGCCGTTTACAGTAATTGGCAAAGTTACTGTATGAAACGTCGTAATTTGAAACTAAAAATAGGTGCAGAGAGTCAGAATTCGGCTCAAAAATTACGCTCAGGAGTCAAATTTCCGACATTTTAGACATTTTGAAAACTGCAGTCGGATTTGGGCAAAATATGACCCATCGCCATTTCAGTAATTGGCATATTTTCGGTATAAAAAGTCGTAATTTGAAACTGAAAATAGGTGCAGAGAGTCAGAATTCAGATAAAAAATCACGCTCAGGAGTCAAATTTCCGACATTTCAGACATTTTGAAAACTGCAGGGAGGTTTCGGCAAAATATGACCCATCGCCGTTTACAGTAATTGGCATATTTTCGGTATGAAACTTCGTAATATGAAACTGAAAAAAAGGTGCAGAGAGTCAGAATTCGGCTAAAAAATCACGCTCAGGAGTCAAATTTCCGACATTTCAGACATTTTAAAAACTGCAGGTGGGTTTGGGCAAAATATGACTCATCGCCGTTTTCAGTAATTGGCATATTTTCGGTATGAAACTTCGTAATTTGAAACTGAAAATAAGTGCAGAGAGTCAGAATTCGGATAAAAAATCACGCCCAGGAGTCAAATTTCCGACATTTCAGACGTTTTAAAAACTGCAGGGGGGCTTTGTTCAAAATATGACCCATCGCCGTTTTCAGTAATTGGCATATTTTCGGTATAAAAAGTCGTAATTTGAAACTGAAAATAGGTGCAGAGAGTCAGAATTCGGCTCAAAAATCACGCTCAGGAGTCAAATTTCCGACATTTCAGACATTTTGAAAACTGCAGGGGAGTTTGGGCAAAATATGACCCATCGCCGTTTACAGTAATTGGCATATTTTCGGTATGAAACGTCGTAATTTGAAACTGAAAATAGGTTCAGAGAGCCAGAATTCCGATCAAAAATCACGCTCAGGAGTCAAATTTCCGACATTTCAGACATTTTGAAAACTGCAGGGGGGTTTGGGCAAAATATGACCCATCGCCGTTTACAGTAATTGGCAAAGTTACTGTATGAAACGTCGTAATTTGAAACTAAAAATAGGTGCAGAGAGTCAGAATTCGGCTCAAAAATTACGCTCAGGAGTCAAATTTCCGACATTTTAGACATTTTGAAAACTGCAGTCGGGTTTGGGCAAAATATGACCCATCGCCATTTCAGTAATTGGCATATTTTCGGTATAAAAAGTCGTAATTTGAAACTGAAAATAGGTGCAGAGAGTCAGAATTCAGATAAAAAATCACGCTCAGGAGTCAAATTTCCGACATTTCAGACATTTTGAAAACTGCAGGGAGGTTTCGGCAAAATATGACCCATCGCCGTTTACAGTAATTGGCATATTTTCGGTATGAAACTTCGTAATATGAAACTGAAAAAAAGGTGCAGAGAGTCAGAATTCGGCTAAAAAATCACGCTCAGGAGTCAAATTTCCGACATTTCAGACATTTTAAAAACTGCAGGTGGGTTTGGGCAAAATATGACTCATCGCCGTTTTCAGTAATTGGCATATTTTCGGTATGAAACTTCGTAATTTGAAACTGAAAATAAGTGCAGAGAGTCAGAATTCGGATAAAAAATCACGCCCAGGAGTCAAATTTCCGACATTTCAGACGTTTTAAAAACTGCAGGGGGGCTTTGTTCAAAATATGACCCATCGCCGTTTTCAGTAATTGGCATATTTTCGGTATAAAAAGTCGTAATTTGAAACTGAAAATAGGTGCAGAGAGTCAGAATTCGGCTCAAAAATCACGCTCAGGAGTCAAATTTCCGACATTTCAGACATTTTGAAAACTGCAGGGGAGTTTGGGCAAAATATGACCCATCGCCGTTTACAGTAATTGGCATATTTTCGGTATGAAACGTCGTAATTTGAAACTGAAAATAGGTGCAGAGAGCCAGAATTCCGATCAAAAATCACGCTCAGGAGTCAAATTTCCGACATTTCAGACATTTTGAAAACTGCAGGGGGGTTTGGGCAAAATATGACCCATCGCCGTTTACAGTAATTGGCAAAGTTACTGTATGAAACGTCGTAATTTGAAACTAAAAATAGGTGCAGAGAGTCAGAATTCGGCTCAAAAATTACGCTCAGGAGTCAAATTTCCGACATTTTAGACATTTTGAAAACTGCAGTCGGGTTTGGGCAAAATATGACCCATCGCCATTTCAGTAATTGGCATATTTTCGGTATAAAAAGTCGTAATTTGAAACTGAAAATAGGTGCAGAGAGTCAGAATTCAGATAAAAAATCACGCTCAGGAGTCAAATTTCCGACATTTCAGACATTTTGAAAACTGCAGGGAGGTTTCGGCAAAATATGACCCATCGCCGTTTACAGTAATTGGCATATTTTCGGTATGAAACTTCGTAATATGAAACTGAAAAAAAAGGTGCAGAGAGTCAGAATTCGGCTAAAAAATCACGCTCAGGAGTCAAATTTCCGACATTTCAGACATTTTAAAAACTGCAGGTGGGTTTGGGCAAAATATGACTCATCGCCGTTTTCAGTAATTGGCATATTTTCGGTATGAAACTTCGTAATTTGAAACTGAAAATAAGTGCAGAGAGTCAGAATTCGGATAAAAAATCACGCCCAGGAGTCAAATTTCCGGCATTTCAGACATTTTGAAAACTGCAGGGGGGTTTGGGCAAAATATGACCCATCGCCGTTTACAGTAATTGGCATATTTTCGGTATGAAACGTCGTAATTTGAAACTGAAAATAGGTGCAGAGAGTCAGAATTCGGCTCAAAAATCACGGTCAGGAGTCAAATTTCCGACATTTCAGACATTTTGAAAACTGCAGGGGGGTTTGGGCAAAATATGACCCATCGCCGTTTTCAGTAATTGGCATAATTTCGGTATAAAAAGTCGTAATTAGAAACTGAAAATAGGTGAAGAGAGTCAGAATTCGGACAAAAAATCACAGTCAAGAGTAAAATTTCCGACATTTCAGACATTTTGTAAACTGCAGGGGCGTTTTGGCAAAATATGACCCATCGCCGTTTACAGTAATTGGCATCTTTTCGGTATGAAACGTCGTAATTTGAAACTGAAAATAGGTGCAGAGAGTCAGAATTCGGTTAAAAAATCACGCTCAGGAGTCAAATTTCCGACATTTCAGACATTTTAAAAACTGGAGGGGGGTTTGGGCAAAATATGACCAATCGCCGTTTTCAGTAATTGGAATATTTTCGGGATGAAACGTCGTAATTTGAAACTGAAAATAGGTGTAGAGAGTCAGAATTCGGATAAAAAATCACGCTCAGGAGTCAAATTTTCGACAATTCAGAAATTTTCAAAACTGCAGGGGGGTTTGGGCAAAATATGACCCATCGCCGTTTTCAGTAATTGGCATATTTTCGGTATGAAAATCGTAATTTGAAACTGAAAATAGGTGCAGAGAGACAGAATTCGGATAAAAAATCACGCTCAGGAGTCAAATTTTCGACATTTCAGACATTTCGAAAACTGCAGGGGTGTTTGGGCAAAATATGACCCATCGCCGTTTACAGTAATTGGCATATTTTCGGTATGAAACATCGTATTTTGAAACTAAAAATAGGTGCAGAGAGTCAGAATTCGACTCAAAAATCACGCTCAGGAGTCAAATTTCCGACATTTCAGACATTTTCAAAACTGCAGGGGGGTTTGGGCAAAATATGACCCATCGCCGTTTTCAGTAATTGGCATATTTTCGGAATAAAAAGTCGTAATTTGAAACTGAAAATAGGTGCAGAGAGTCAGAATTCGGCTCAAAAATCACGCTCAGAAGTCAAATTTCCGGCATTTCAGACATTTGGAAAACTGCAGGGGGGTTTGGGCAAAATATGACCCATTGCCGTTTTCAGTAATTGGCATATTTTCGGTATGAAAAGTCGTAATTTGAAACTGAAAAATGGTGCAGAGAGACAGAATTCGGATAAAAAATCACGCTCAGGAGTCAAATTTCCTACATTTCAGACATTTTGAAAACTGCAGGGGGTTTGGGCAAAATATGACCCATCGCTGTTTTCAGTAATTGGCATAATTCCGGTATAAAAAGTCGTAATTTGAAACTGAAAATAGGTGCAGAGAGTCAGAATTCGGATAGAAAATCACGCTCAGGAGTCAAATTTCCGGCATTTCAGACATTTTGAAAACTGCAGGGGTGTTTGGCCAAAATATGACTCATCGCCGTTTACAGTAATTGGCATATTTTCGGTATGAAACGTCGTAATTTGAAACTGAAAATAGGTGCAGAGAGTCAGAATTCGGCTCGAAAATCAGGCTCAGGAGTCAAATTTCCGGCATATCAGACATTTTGAAAACTGCAGGGGGGTTTGGGCAAAATATGACCCATCGACGTTTTCAGTAATTGGCATATTTTCGGTATAAAAAGTCGTAATTTGAAACTGAAAATAGGTGAAGAGAGTCAGAATTCGGATAAAAAATCATGGTCTGGAGTAAAATTTCCGACATTTCAGACATTTTGAAAACTGCAGGGCCGTTTGGGCCAAATATGACCCATCGCCGTTTACAGTAATTGGCATCTTTTCGGTATGAAACGTCGTAATTTGAAACTGAAAATAGGTGCAGAGAGTCAGAATTCGACTCAAAAGTCACGCTCAGGAGTCAAATTTCCGACATTTCAGACATTTTCAAAACTGCAGGGGGGTTTGGGCAAAATATGACCCATCGCCGTTTTCAGTAATTGGCATATTTTCGGAATAAAAAGTCGTAATTTGAAACTGAAAATAGGTGCAGAGAGTCAGAATTCGGATAGAAAATCACGCTCAGGAGTCAAATTTCCGGCATTTCAGACATTTTGAAAACTGCAGGGGTGTTTGGCCAAAATATGACTCATCGCCGTTTACAGTAATTGGCATATTTTCGGTATGAAACGTCGTAATTTGAAACTGAAAATAGGTGCAGAGAGTCAGAATTCGGCTCAAAAATCACACTCAGGAGTCAAATTTCCGGCATATCAGACATTTTGAAAACTGCAGGGGGGTTTGGGCAAAATATGACCCATCGACGTTTTCAGTAATTAGCATATTTTCGGTATAAAAAGTCGTAATTTGAAACTGAAAATAGGTGAAGAGAGTCAGAATTCGGATAAAAAATCACGGTCAGGAGTAAAATTTCCGACATTTCAGACATTTTGAAAACTGCAGGGCCGTTTGGGCCAAATATGACCCATCGCCGTTTACAGTAATTGGCATCTTTTCGGTATGAAACGTCGTAATTTGAAACTGAAAATAGGTGCAGAGAGTCAGAATTCGGCTCAAAAATCACGCTCAGGAGTCAAATTTCCGATATTTCAGACATTTTAAAAACTGCAGGGGGGTTTGGCCAAATATGACCCATCGTCGTTTTCAGTAATTGGCATATTTTCGGTATGAAACGTCGTAATTTGAAACTGAAAAAAGGTGCAGAAAGTCAGAATTCTGCTCAAAAATCACGCTTAGGAGTCAAATTTCCGACATTTCAGACATTTTGAAAACTGCAGGGGGGTTTGGGCAAAATATGACCAATCGCCGTTTTTCGCTAATTGGCATATTTTCGGTATAAAAAGTCGTAATTTGAAACTGAAAACAGGTGTAGAGAGTCAGAATTCGAATAAAAAATCACGCTCAGGAGTCAAATTTTCGACATTTCAGACATTTTGAAAACTGAAGGGGGGTTTGGGCAAAATATGACCCATCGCCGTTTACAGTAATTGGCATATTTTCGGTATGAAACGTCGTACTTTGAAAACTAAAAATAGGTGCAGAGAGTCAGAATTCGGCTCAAAAATCTCGCTCAGGAGTCAAATTTCCGACATATCAGACATTTTAAAAACTGCAGGGGGGTTTGGGCAAAATATAACCCATCGCCGTTTTCAGTAATGTGCATATTTTTGGTATGAAACGTCGTAATTTGAAACTGAAAATAGGTGCAGAGAGACAGAATTCGGATAAAAAATCACACTTAGGAGTCAAATTTCCGACATTTCAGACATTTTGAAAACTGCAGGGGGGTTTGGGCAAAATATGACACATCGCCGTTTACAGTAATTGGCATATTTTCGGTATGAAACGTCGTATTTTGAAACTTAAAATAGGTGCAGAGAGTCAGAATTCGGCTCAAAAATCACACTCAGGAGCCAAATTTCCGACATTTCCGACATTTTGAAAACTGCAGGGGGGTTTGGGCAAAATATGACACATCGCCGTTTACAGTAATTGGCATATTTTCGGTATGAAACGTCGTATTTTGAAACTTAAAATAGGTGCAGAGAGTCAGAATTCGGCTCAAAAATCACACTCAGGAGCCAAATTTCCGACATTTCCGACATTTTAAAAACTGCAGGGGGGTTTGGGCAAAATATGACCCATCGCCGTTTTCAGTAATGGGCATATTTTCGGTATGAAACGTCGTAATTTGAAACTGAAAATAGGTGCAGAGAGTCAGAATTCGGCTCAAAAATCACGCTTAGGAGTCAAATTTCAGACATTTTGAAAACTGCAGGGAGGTTTGGGCAAAATATGACCAATCGCCGTTTTCAGTAATTAGCATATTTTCGGTATAAAAAGTCGTAATTTGAAACTGAAAACAGGTGTAGAGAGTCAGAATTCGGATAAAAAATCACGCTCAGGAGTCAAATTTTCGACATTTCAGACAGTTTGAAAACAGCAGGGGGGTTTGGGCAAAATACGACACATCACCATTTTCAGTAATTGGCATTATTTCGGTATGAAAAGTCGTAATTTGAAACTGAAAATAGGTGCCGAGAGACAGAATTCGGATAAAAAATCACACTTAGGAGTTAAATTTACGACATTTCAGACATTTTGAAAACTGCAGGGGGGTTTGGGCAAAATATGACCCATCGCCGTTTACAGTAATTGGCATATTTTCGGTATGAAACGTCGTATTTTGAAAATAAAAATAGGTGCAGTGAGTCAGAATTCGGCTCAAAAATCACGCTTAGGAGTCAAATTACCGACATTTCAGACATTTTAAAAACTGCAGGGGGGTTTGGGGAAAATATGACCCATCGCCGTTTTCAGTAATGTGCATATTTTCGGTATGAAACGTCGTAATTTGAAACTGAAAATAGGTGCAGAGAGTCAGAATTCGGCTCAAAAATCACACTCAGGAGCCAAATTTCCGACATTTCAGACATTTTAAAAACTGAAGGGGGGTTTGGGCAAAATATGACCCATCGCCGTTTTCAGTAATTGGCATATTTTCGGTATGAAACGTCGTAATTTGAAACTGAAAATAGGTGCAGAGAGTCAGAATTCGGCTCAAAAATCACGGTCAGGAGAAAAATTTCCGACATTTCAGACATTTTGAAAACTGAAGGGGTGTTTGGGCAAAATATGACCCATCGCCGTTTTCAGTAATTGGCATATTTTCGGTATAAAAAGTCGTAATTTGAAACTGAAAATAAGTGCAAAGAGTCAGAATTCGGATAAAAAATCAGGCTCAGGAGTCAAATTTTCGACATTTCCGACATTTTGAAAACTGCAGGGGAGTTTGGGCAAAATATAACCCATCGCCGTTTACAGTAATGTGCATATTTTCGGTATGAAACGTCGTAATTTGAAACTGAAAATAGGTGCAGAGAGTCAGAATTCAGCTCAAAAATCACACTCAGGAGCCAAATTTCCGACATTTCAGACATTTTAAAAACTGCAGGGGGGTTTGGGCAAAATATGACCCATCGCCGTTTTCAGTAATTGGAATATTTTCGGTATAAAAAGTCGTAATTTGAAACTGAAAACAGGTGTAGATAGTCAGAATTCGGATAAAAAATCACGCTCAGGAGTCAAATTTTCGACATTTCAGACATTTTGAAAACTGCAGGGGGGTTTGGGCAAAATATGACCCATCGCCGTTTTCAGTAATTGGCATATTTTCGGTATGAAAAGTCGTAATTTGAAACTGAAAATAGGTGCAGAGAGACAGAATTTGGATAAAAAATCACGCTCAGGAGTCAAATTTCCGACATTTCAGACATTTTGAAAACTGCAGGGGGGTTTGGGCAAAATATGACCCATCGCCGTTTACAATAATTGGCATATTTTCGGTATGAAACGTCGTATTTTGAAAATAAAAATAGGTGCAGAGAGTCAGAATTCGGCTCAAAAATCACGCTCAGGAGTCAAATTTCCGACATTTCAGACATTTTAAAAACTGCAGGGGGTTTGGGCAAAATATGACCCATCGCCGTTTTCAGTAATGTGCATATTTTCGGTATGAAACGTCGTAATTTGAAACTGAAAATAGGTGCAGAGAGTCAGAATTCGGCTCAAAAATCACGCTTAGGAGTCAAATTTCAGACATTTTGAAAACTGCAGGGGGGTTTGGGCAAAATATGACCCATCGCCGTTTTCAGTAATGTGCATATTTTCGGTATGAAACGTCGTAATTTGAAACTGAAAATAGGTGCAGAGAGTCAGAATTCGGCTCAAAAATCACACTCAGGAGCCAAATTTCCGACATTTCAGACATTTTAAAAACTGCAGGGGGGTTTGGGCAAAATATGACCCATCGCCGTTTTCAGTAATTGGCATATTTTCGGTATGAAACGTCGTAATTTGAAACTGAAAATAGGTGCAGAGAGTCAGAATTCGGCTCAAAAATCACGGTCAGGAGGAAAATTTCCGACATTTCAGACATTTTGAAAACTGAAGGGGGGTTTGGGCAAAATATGACCCATCGCCGTTTTCAGTAATTAGCATATTTTCGGTATAAAAAGTCGTAATTTGAAACTGAAAATAGGTGCAAAGAGTCAGAATTCGGATAAAAAAACAGGCTCAGGAGTCAAATTTCCGACATTTCCGACATTTTGAAAACTGCAGGGGAGTTTGGGCAAAATATGACCCATCGCCGTTTACAGTAATTGGCATATTTTCGGTATGAAAAGTCGTAATTTGAAACTGAAAATAGGTGCAGAGAGACAGAATTCGGATAAAAAATCACGCTCAGGAGTCAAATTTCCGACATTTCAGACATTTTGAAAACTGCAGGGGGGTTTTGGCAAAATATGACCCATCGCCGTTTTCAGTAATGTGCATATTTTCGGTATGAAACGTCGTAATTTGAAACTGAAAATAGGTGCAGAGAGTCAGAATTCAGCTCAAAAATCACACTCAGGAGCCAAATTTCCGACATTTCCGACATTTTAAAAACTGCAGGGGGGTTTGGGCAAAATATGACCCATCGCCGTTTTCAGTAATTGGCATATTTTCGGTATGAAACGTCGTAATTTGAAACTGAAAATAGGTGCAGAGAGTCAGAATTCGGCTCAAAAATCACGCTTAGGAGTCAAATTTCCGACATTTCAGACATTTTGAAAACTGCAGGGGGGTTTGGGCAAAATATGACCAATCGCCGTTTTCAGTAATTGGCATATTTTCGGTATAAAAAGTCGTAATTTGAAACTGAAAACAGGTGTAGATAGTCAGAATTCGGATAAAAAATCACGCTCAGGAGTCAAATTTTCGACATTTCAGACATTTTGAAAACTGCAGGGGGGTTTGGGCAAAATATGACCCATCGCCGTTTTCAGTAATTGGCATATTTTCGGTATGAAAAGTCGTAATTTGAAACTGAAAATAGGTGCAGAGAGACATAATTTGGATAAAAAATCACGCTCAGGAGTCAAATTTCCGACATTTCAGACATTTTGAAAACTGCAGGGAGGTTTGGGCAAAATATGACCCATCGCCGTTTCCAGTAATTGGCATATTTTCGGTATGAAACGTCGTAATTTGAAACTGAAAATAGGTGCAGAGAGTCAGAATTCGGCTCAAAAATCACGCTTAGGAGTCAAATTTCAGACATATCAGACATTTTGAAAACTGCAGGGGGGTTTGGGCAAAATATGACCCATAGACGTTTTCAGTAATTGGCATATTTTCGGTATAAAAAGTCGTAATTTGAAACTGAAAATAGGTGAAGAGAGTCAGAATTCGGATAAAAAATCATGGTCAGGAGTAAAATTTCCGACATTTCAGACATTTTGAAAACTGCAGGGCCGTTTGGGCCAAATATGACCCATCGCCGTTTACAGTAATTGGCATCTTTTCGGTATGAAACGTCGTAATTTGAAACTGAAAATAGGTGCAGAGAGTCAGAATTCGACTCAAAAATCACGCTCAGGAGTCAAATTTCCGACATTTCAGACATTTTCAAAACTGCAGGGGGGTTTGGGCAAAATATGACCCATCGCCGTTTTCAGTAATTGGCATATTTTCGGAATAAAAAGTCGTAATTTGAAACTGAAAATAGGTGCAGAGAGTCAGAATTCGGCTCAAAAATCACGCTCAGAAGTCAAATTTCCGGCATTTCAGACATTTGGAAACTGCAGGGGGGTTTGGGCAAAATATGACCCATCGCCGTTTTCAGTAATTGGCATATTTTCGGTATGAAAAGTCGCAATTTGAAACTGAAAAATGGTGCAGAGAGACAGAATTCGGATAAAAAATCACGCTCAGGAGTCAAATTTCCTACATTTCAGACATTTTGAAAACTGCAGGGGGGTTTGGGCAAAATATGACCCATCGCTGTTTTCAGTAATTGGCATAATTCCGGTATAAAAAGTCGTAATTTGAAACTGAAAATAGGTGCAGAGAGTCAGAATTCGGATAGAAAATCACGCTCAGGAGTCAAATTTCCGGCATTTCAGACATTTTGAAAACTGCAGGGGTGTTTGGCCAAAATATGACTCATCGCCGTTTACAGTAATTGGCATATTTTCGGTATGAAACGTCGTAATTTGAAACTGAAAATAGGTGCAGAGAGTCAGAATTCGGCTCAAAAATCACGCTCAGGAGTCAAATTTCCGGCATATCAGACATTTTGAAAACTGCAGGGGGGTTTGGGCAAAATATGACCCATCGACGTTTTCAGTAATTAGCATATTTTCGGTATAAAAAGTCGTAATTTGAAACTGAAAATAGGTGAAGAGAGTCAGAATTCGGATAAAAAATCACGGTCAGGAGTAAAATTTCCGACATTTCAGACATTTTGAAAACTGCAGGGCCGTTTGGGCCAAATATGACCCATCGCCGTTTACAGTAATTGGCATCTTTTCGGTATGAAACGTCGTAATTTAAAACTGAAAATAGGTGCAGAGAGTCAGAATTCGGCTCAAAAATCACGCTCAGGAGTCAAATTTCCGACATTTCAGACATTTTAAAAACTGCAGGGGGGTTTGGCCAAATATGACCCATCGTCGTTTTCAGTAATTGGCATATTTTCGGTATGAAACGTCGTAATTTGAAACTGAAAAAAGGTGCAGAAAGTCAGAATTCTGCTCAAAAATCACGCTTAGGAGTCAAATTTCCGACATTTCAGACATTTTGAAAACTGCAGGGGGGTTTGGGCAAAATATGACCAATCGCCGTTTTTCGCTAATTGGCATATTTTCGGTATAAAAAGTCGTAATTTGAAACTGAAAACAGGTGTAGAGAGTCAGAATTCGGATAAAAAATCACGCTCAGGAGTCAAATTTTCGACATTTCAGACATTTTGAAAACTGAAGGGGGGTTTGGGCAAAATATGACCCATCGCCGTTTACAGTAATTGGCATATTTTCGGTATGAAACGTCGTACTTTGAAAACTAAAAATAGGTGCAGAGAGTCAGAATTCGGCTCAAAAATCTCGCTCAGGAGTCAAATTTCCGACATATCAGACATTTTAAAAACTGCAGGGGGGTTTGGGCAAAATATAACCCATCGCCGTTTTCAGTAATGTGCATATTTTCGGTATGAAACGTCGTAATTTGAAACTGAAAATAGGTGCAGAGAGACAGAATTCGGATAAAAAATCACACTTAGGAGTCAAATTTCCGACATTTCAGACATTTTGAAAACTGCAGGGGGGTTTGGGCAAAATATGACACATCGCCGTTTACAGTAATTGGCATATTTTCGGTATGAAACGTCGTATTTTGAAACTTAAAATAGGTGCAGAGAGTCAGAATTCGGCTCAAAAATCACACTCAGGAGCCAAATTTCCGACATTTCCGACATTTTGAAAACTGCAGGGGGGTTTGGGCAAAATATGACACATCGCCGTTTACAGTAATTGGCATATTTTCGGTATGAAACGTCGTATTTTGAAACTTAAAATAGGTGCAGAGAGTCAGAATTCGGCTCAAAAATCACACTCAGGAGCCAAATTTCCGACATTTCCGACATTTTAAAAACTGCAGGGGGGTTTGGGCAAAATATGACCCATCGCCGTTTTCAGTAATGGGCATATTTTCGGTATGAAACGTCGTAATTTGAAACTGAAAATAGGTGCAGAGAGTCAGAATTCGGCTCAAAAATCACGCTTAGGAGTCAAATTTCAGACATTTTGAAAACTGCAGGGGGGTTTGGGCAAAATATGACCAATCGCCGTTTTCAGTAATTAGCATATTTTCGGTATAAAAAGTCGTAATTTGAAACTGAAAACAGGTGTAGAGAGTCAGAATTCGGATAAAAAATCACGCTCAGGAGTCAAATTTTCGACATTTCAGACAGTTTGAAAACTGCAGGGGGGTTTGGGCAAAATACGACACATCACCATTTTCAGTAATTGGCATTATTTCGGTATGAAAAGTCGTAATTTGAAACTGAAAATAGGTGCCGAGAGACAGAATTCGGATAAAAAATCACACTTAGGAGTTAAATTTACGACATTTCAGACATTTTGAAAACTGCAGGGGGGTTTGGGCAAAATATGACCCATCGCCGTTTACAGTAATTGGCATATTTTCGGTATGAAACGTCGTATTTTGAAAATAAAAATAGGTGCAGTGAGTCAGAATTCGGCTCAAAAATCACGCTTAGGAGTCAAATTACCGACATTTCAGACATTTTAAAAACTGCAGGGGGGTTTGGGGAAAATATGACCCATCGCCGTTTTCAGTAATGTGCATATTTTTGGTATGAAACGTCGTAATTTGAAACTGAAAATAGGTGCAGAGAGTCAGAATTCGGCTCAAAAATCACACTCAGGAGCCAAATTTCCGACATTTCAGACATTTTAAAAACTGAAGGGGGGTTTGGGCAAAATATGACCCATCGCCGTTTTCAGTAATTGGCATATTTTCGGTATGAAACGTCGTAATTTGAAACTGAAAATAGGTGCAGAGAGTCAGAATTCGGCTCAAAAATCACGGTCAGGAGAAAAATTTCCGACATTTCAGACATTTTGAAAACTGAAGGGGGGTTTGGGCAAAATATGACCCATCGCCGTTTTCAGTAATTGGCATATTTTCGGTATAAAAAGTCGTAATTTGAAACTGAAAATAGGTGCAAAGAGTCAGAATTCGGATAAAAAATCAGGCTCAGGAGTCAAATTTTCGACATTTCCGACATTTTGAAAACTGCAGGGGAGTTTGGGCAAAATATAACCCATCGCCGTTTACAGTAATGTGCATATTTTCGGTATGAAACGTCGTAATTTGAAACTGAAAATAGGTGCAGAGAGTCAGAATTCCGCTCAAAAATCACACTCAGGAGCCAAATTTCCGACATTTCAGACATTTTAAAAACTGCAGGGGGGTTTGGGCAAAATATGACCCATCGCCGTTTTCAGTAATTGGAATATTTTCGGTATAAAAAGTCGTAATTTGAAACTGAAAACAGGTGTAGATAGTCAGAATTCGGATAAAAAATCACGCTCAGGAGTCAAATTTTCGACATTTCAGACATTTTGAAAACTGCAGGGGGGTTTGGGCAAAATATGACCCATCGCCGTTTTCAGTAATTGGCATATTTTCGGTATGAAAAGTCGTAATTTGAAACTGAAAATAGGTGCAGAGAGACAGAATTTGGATAAAAAATCACGCTCAGGAGTCAAATTTCCGACATTTCAGACATTTTGAAAACTGCAGGGGGGTTTGGGCAAAATATGACCCATCGCCGTTTACAATAATTGGCATATTTTCGGTATGAAACGTCGTATTTTGAAAATAAAAATAGGTGCAGAGAGTCAGAATTCGGCTCAAAAATCACGCTCAGGAGTCAAATTTCCGACATTTCAGACATTTTAAAAACTGCAGGGGGTTTGGGCAAAATATGACCCATCGCCGTTTTCAGTAATGTGCATATTTTCGGTATGAAACGTCGTAATTTGAAACTGAAAATAGGTGCAGAGAGTCAGAATTCGGCTCAAAAATCACGCTTAGGAGTCAAATTTCAGACATTTTGAAAACTGCAGGGGGGTTTGGGCAAAATATGACCCATCGCCGTTTTCAGTAATGTGCATATTTTCGGTATGAAACGTCGTAATTTGAAACTGAAAATAGGTGCAGAGAGTCAGAATTCGGCTCAAAAATCACACTCAGGAGCCAAATTTCCGACATTTCAGACATTTTAAAAACTGCAGGGGGGTTTGGGCAAAATATGACCCATCGCCGTTTTCAGTAATTGGCATATTTTCGGTATGAAACGTCGTAATTTGAAACTGAAAATAGGTGCAGAGAGTCAGAATTCGGCTCAAAAATCACGGTCAGGAGGAAAATTTCCGACATTTCAGACATTTTGAAAACTGAAGGGGGGTTTGGGCAAAATATGACCCATCGCCGTTTTCAGTAATTAGCATATTTTCGGTATAAAAAGTCGTAATTTGAAACTGAAAATAGGTGCAAAGAGTCAGAATTCGGATAAAAAAACAGGCTCAGGAGTCAAATTTCCGACATTTCCGACATTTTGAAAACTGCAGGGGAGTTTGGGCAAAATATGACCCATCGCCGTTTACAGTAATTGGCATATTTTCGGTATGAAAAGTCGTAATTTGAAACTGAAAATAGGTGCAGAGAGACAGAATTCGGATAAAAAATCACGCTCAGGAGTCAAATTTCCGACATTTCAGACATTTTGAAAACTGCAGGGGGGTTTTGGCAAAATATGACCCATCGCCGTTTTCAGTAATGTGCATATTTTCGGTATGAAACGTCGTAATTTGAAACTGAAAATAGGTGCAGAGAGTCAGAATTCAGCTCAAAAATCACACTCAGGAGCCAAATTTCCGACATTTCCGACATTTTAAAAACTGCAGGGGGGTTTGGGCAAAATATGACCCATCGCCGTTTTCAGTAATTGGCATATTTTCGGTATGAAACGTCGTAATTTGAAACTGAAAATAGGTGCAGAGAGTCAGAATTCGGCTCAAAAATCACGCTTAGGAGTCAAATTTCCGACATTTCCGACATTTTGAAAACTGCAGGGGAGTTTGGGCAAAATATGACACATCGCCGTTTACAGTAATTGGCATATTTTCGGTATGAAACGTCGTATTTTGAAACTTAAAATAGGTGCAGAGAGTCAGAATTCGGCTCAAAAATCACACTCAGGAGCCAAATTTCCGACATTTCCGACATTTTAAAAACTGCAGGGGGGTTTGGGCAAAATATGACCCATCGCCGTTTTCAGTAATGGGCATATTTTAGGTAAGAAACGTCGTAATTTGAAACTGAAAATAGGTGCAGAGAGTCAGAATTCGGCTCAAAAATCACGCTTAGGAGTCAAATTTCAAACATTTTGAAAACTGCAGGGGGGTTTGGGCAAAATATGACCAATCGCCGTTTTCAGTAATTAGCATATTTTCGGTATAAAAAGTCGTAATTTGAAACTGAAAACAGGTGTAGAGAGTCAGAATTCGGATAAAAAATCACGCTCAGGAGTCAAATTTTCGACATTTCAGACAGTTTGAAAACTGCAGGGGGGTTTGGGCAAAATACGACACATCACCATTTTCAGTAATTGGCATTATTTCGGTATGAAAAGTCGTAATTTGAAACTGAAAATAGGTGCCGAGAGACAGAATTCGGATAAAAAATCACACTTAGGAGTTAAATTTACGACATTTCAGACATTTTGAAAACTGCAGGGGGGTTTGGGCAAAATATGACCCATCGCCGTTTACAGTAATTGGCATATTTTCGGTATGAAACGTCGTATTTTGAAAATAAAAATAGGTGCAGTGAGTCAGAATTCGGCTCAAAAATCACGCTTAGGAGTCAAATTACCGACATTTCAGACATTTTAAAAACTGCAGGGGGGTTTGGGGAAAATATGACCCATCGCCGTTTTCAGTAATGTGCATATTTTTGGTATGAAACGTCGTAATTTGAAACTGAAAATAGGTGCAGAGAGTCAGAATTCGGCTCAAAAATCACACTCAGGAGCCAAATTTCCGACATTTCAGACATTTTAAAAACTGAAGGGGGGTTTGGGCAAAATATGACCCATCGCCGTTTTCAGTAATTGGCATATTTTCGGTATGAAACGTCGTAATTTGAAACTGAAAATAGGTGCAGAGAGTCAGAATTCGGCTCAAAAATCACGGTCAGGAGAAAAATTTCCGACATTTCAGACATTTTGAAAACTGAAGGGGGGTTTGGGCAAAATATGACCCATCGCCGTTTTCAGTAATTGGCATATTTTCGGTATAAAAAGTCGTAATTTGAAACTGAAAATAGGTGCAAAGAGTCAGAATTCGGATAAAAAATCAGGCTCAGGAGTCAAATTTTCGACATTTCCGACATTTTGAAAACTGCAGGGGAGTTTGGGCAAAATATAACCCATCGCCGTTTACAGTAATGTGCATATTTTCGGTATGAAACGTCGTAATTTGAAACTGAAAATAGGTGCAGAGAGTCAGAATTCCGCTCAAAAATCACACTCAGGAGCCAAATTTCCGACATTTCAGACATTTTAAAAACTGCAGGGGGGTTTGGGCAAAATATGACCCATCGCCGTTTTCAGTAATTGGAATATTTTCGGTATAAAAAGTCGTAATTTGAAACTGAAAACAGGTGTAGATAGTCAGAATTCGGATAAAAAATCACGCTCAGGAGTCAAATTTTCGACATTTCAGACATTTTGAAAACTGCAGGGGGGTTTGGGCAAAATATGACCCATCGCCGTTTTCAGTAATTGGCATATTTTCGGTATGAAAAGTCGTAATTTGAAACTGAAAATAGGTGCAGAGAGACAGAATTTGGATAAAAAATCACGCTCAGGAGTCAAATTTCCGACATTTCAGACATTTTGAAAACTGCAGGGGGGTTTGGGCAAAATATGACCCATCGCCGTTTACAATAATTGGCATATTTTCGGTATGAAACGTCGTATTTTGAAAATAAAAATAGGTGCAGAGAGTCAGAATTCGGCTCAAAAATCACGCTCAGGAGTCAAATTTCCGACATTTCAGACATTTTAAAAACTGCAGGGGGTTTGGGCAAAATATGACCCATCGCCGTTTTCAGTAATGTGCATATTTTCGGTATGAAACGTCGTAATTTGAAACTGAAAATAGGTGCAGAGAGTCAGAATTCGGCTCAAAAATCACGCTTAGGAGTCAAATTTCAGACATTTTGAAAACTGCAGGGGGGTTTGGGCAAAATATGACCCATCGCCGTTTTCAGTAATGTGCATATTTTCGGTATGAAACGTCGTAATTTGAAACTGAAAATAGGTGCAGAGAGTCAGAATTCGGCTCAAAAATCACACTCAGGAGCCAAATTTCCGACATTTCAGACATTTTAAAAACTGCAGGGGGGTTTGGGCAAAATATGACCCATCGCCGTTTTCAGTAATTGGCATATTTTCGGTATGAAACGTCGTAATTTGAAACTGAAAATAGGTGCAGAGAGTCAGAATTCGGCTCAAAAATCACGGTCAGGAGGAAAATTTCCGACATTTCAGACATTTTGAAAACTGAAGGGGGGTTTGGGCAAAATATGACCCATCGCCGTTTTCAGTAATTAGCATATTTTCGGTATAAAAAGTCGTAATTTGAAACTGAAAATAGGTGCAAAGAGTCAGAATTCGGATAAAAAAACAGGCTCAGGAGTCAAATTTCCGACATTTCCGACATTTTGAAAACTGCAGGGGAGTTTGGGCAAAATATGACCCATCGCCGTTTACAGTAATTGGCATATTTTCGGTATGAAAAGTCGTAATTTGAAACTGAAAATAGGTGCAGAGAGACAGAATTCGGATAAAAAATCACGCTCAGGAGTCAAATTTCCGACATTTCAGACATTTTGAAAACTGCAGGGGGGTTTTGGCAAAATATGACCCATCGCCGTTTTCAGTAATGTGCATATTTTCGGTATGAAACGTCGTAATTTGAAACTGAAAATAGGTGCAGAGAGTCAGAATTCAGCTCAAAAATCACACTCAGGAGCCAAATTTCCGACATTTCCGACATTTTAAAAACTGCAGGGGGGTTTGGGCAAAATATGACCCATCGCCGTTTTCAGTAATTGGCATATTTTCGGTATGAAAAGTCGTAATTTGAAACTGAAAATAGGTGCAGAGAGACATAATTTGGATAAAAAATCATGCTCAGGAGTCAAATTTCCGACATTTCAGACATTTTGAAAACTGCAGGGAGGTTTGGGCAAAATATGACCCATCGCCGTTTCCAGTAATTGGCATATTTTCGGTATGAAACGTCGTAATTTGAAACTGAAAATAGGTGCAGAGAGTCAGAATTCGGCTCAAAAATCACGCTTAGGAGTCAAATTTCAGACATATCAGACATTTTGAAAACTGCAGGGGGGTTTGGGCAAAATATGACCCATAGACGTTTTCAGTAATTGGCATATTTTCGGTATAAAAAGTCGTAATTTGAAACTGAAAATAGGTGAAGAGAGTCAGAATTCGGATAAAAAATCATGGTCAGGAGTAAAATTTCCGACATTTCAGACATTTTGAAAACTGCAGGGCCGTTTGGGCCAAATATGACCCATCGCCGTTTACAGTAATTGGCATCTTTTCGGTATGAAACGTCGTAATTTGAAACTGAAAATAGGTGCAGAGAGTCAGAATTCGACTCAAAAATCACGCTCAGGAGTCAAATTTCCGACATTTCAGACATTTTGAAAACTGCAGGGGGGTTTGGGCAAAATATGACCCATCGCTGTTTTCAGTAATTGGCATAATTCCGGTATAAAAAGTCGTAATTTGAAACTGAAAATAGGTGCAGAGAGTCAGAATTCGGATAGAAAATCACGCTCAGGAGTCAAATTTCCGGCATTTCAGACATTTTGAAAACTGCAGGGGTGTTTGGCCAAAATATGACTCATCGCCGTTTACAGTAATTGGCATATTTTCGGTATGAAACGTCGTAATTTGAAACTGAAAATAGGTGCAGAGAGTCAGAATTCGGCTCAAAAATCACGCTCAGGAGTCAAATTTCCGGCATATCAGACATTTTGAAAACTGCAGGGGTGTTTGGGCAAAATATGACCCATCGACGTTTTCAGTAATTAGCATATTTTCGGTATAAAAAGTCGTAATTTGAAACTGAAAATAGGTGAAGAGAGTCAGAATTCGGATAAAAAATCACGGTCAGGAGTAAAATTTCCGACATTTCAGACATTTTGAAAACTGCAGGGCCGTTTGGGCCAAATATGACCCATCGCCGTTTACAGTAATTGGCATCTTTTCGGTATGAAACGTCGTAATTTGAAACTGAAAATAGGTGCAGAGAGTCAGAATTCGGCTCAAAAATCACGCTCAGGAGTCAAATTTCCGACATTTCAGACATTTTAAAAACTGCAGGGGGGTTTGGCCAAATATGACCCATCGTCGTTTTCAGTAATTGGCATATTTTCGGTATGAAACGTCGTAATTTGAAACTGAAAAAAGGTGCAGAAAGTCAGAATTCTGCTCAAAAATCACGCTTAGGAGTCAAATTTCCGACATTTCAGACATTTTGAAAACTGCAGGGGGGTTTGGGCAAAATATGACCAATCGCCGTTTTTCGCTAATTGGCATATTTTCGGTATAAAAAGTCGTAATTTGAAACTGAAAACAGGTGTAGAGAGTCAGAATTCGGATAAAAAATCACGCTCAGGAGTCAAATTTTCGACATTTCAGACATTTTGAAAACTGAAGGGGGGTTTGGGCAAAATATGACCCATCGCCGTTTACAGTAATTGGCATATTTTCGGTATGAAACGTCGTACTTTGAAAACTAAAAATAGGTGCAGAGAGTCAGAATTCGGCTCAAAAATCTCGCTCAGGAGTCAAATTTCCGACATATCAGACATTTTAAAAACTGCAGGGGGGTTTGGGCAAAATATAACCCATCGCCGTTTTCAGTAATGTGCATATTTTCGGTATGAAACGTCGTAATTTGAAACTGAAAATAGGTGCAGAGAGACAGAATTCGGATAAAAAATCACACTTAGGAGTCAAATTTCCGACATTTCAGACATTTTGAAAACTGCAGGGGGGTTTGGGCAAAATATGACACATCGCCGTTTACAGTAATTGGCATATTTTCGGTATGAAACGTCGTATTTTGAAACTTAAAATAGGTGCAGAGAGTCAGAATTCGGCTCAAAAATCACACTCAGGAGCCAAATTTCCGACATTTCCGACATTTTGAAAACTGCAGGGGGGTTTGGGCAAAATATGACACATCGCCGTTTACAGTAATTGGCATATTTTCGGTATGAAACGTCGTATTTTGAAACTTAAAATAGGTGCAGAGAGTCAGAATTCGGCTCAAAAATCACACTCAGGAGCCAAATTTCCGACATTTCCGACATTTTAAAAACTGCAGGGGGGTTTGGGCAAAATATGACCCATCGCCGTTTTCAGTAATGGGCATATTTTCGGTATGAAACGTCGTAATTTGAAACTGAAAATAGGTGCAGAGAGTCAGAATTCGGCTCAAAAATCACGCTTAGGAGTCAAATTTCAGACATTTTGAAAACTGCAGGGGGGTTTGGGCAAAATATGACCAATCGCCGTTTTCAGTAATTAGCATATTTTCGGTATAAAAAGTCGTAATTTGAAACTGAAAACAGGTGTAGAGAGTCAGAATTCGGATAAAAAATCACGCTCAGGAGTCAAATTTTCGACATTTCAGACAGTTTGAAAACTGCAGGGGGGTTTGGGCAAAATACGACACATCACCATTTTCAGTAATTGGCATTATTTCGGTATGAAAAGTCGTAATTTGAAACTGAAAATAGGTGCCGAGAGACAGAATTCGGATAAAAAATCACACTTAGGAGTTAAATTTACGACATTTCAGACATTTTGAAAACTGCAGGGGGGTTTGGGCAAAATATGACCCATCGCCGTTTACAGTAATTGGCATATTTTCGGTATGAAACGTCGTATTTTGAAAATAAAAATAGGTGCAGTGAGTCAGAATTCGGCTCAAAAATCACGCTTAGGAGTCAAATTACCGACATTTCAGACATTTTAAAAACTGCAGGGGGGTTTGGGGAAAATATGACCCATCGCCGTTTTCAGTAATGTGCATATTTTTGGTATGAAACGTCGTAATTTGAAACTGAAAATAGGTGCAGAGAGTCAGAATTCGGCTCAAAAATCACACTCAGGAGCCAAATTTCCGACATTTCAGACATTTTAAAAACTGCAGGGGGGTTTGGGCAAAATATGACCCATCGCCGTTTTCAGTAATTGGAATATTTTCGGTATAAAAAGTCGTAATTTGAAACTGAAAACAGGTGTAGATAGTCAGAATTCGGATAAAAAATCACGCTCAGGAGTCAAATTTTCGACATTTCAGACATTTTGAAAACTGCAGGGGGGTTTGGGCAAAATATGACCCATCGCCGTTTTCAGTAATTGGCATATTTTCGGTATGAAAAGTCGTAATTTGAAACTGAAAATAGGTGCAGAGAGACAGAATTTGGATAAAAAATCACGCTCAGGAGTCAAATTTCCGACATTTCAGACATTTTGAAAACTGCAGGGGGGTTTGGGCAAAATATGACCCATCGCCGTTTACAATAATTGGCATATTTTCGGTATGAAACGTCGTATTTTGAAAATAAAAATAGGTGCAGAGAGTCAGAATTCGGCTCAAAAATCACGCTCAGGAGTCAAATTTCCGACATTTCAGACATTTTAAAAACTGCAGGGGGTTTGGGCAAAATATGACCCATCGCCGTTTTCAGTAATGTGCATATTTTCGGTATGAAACGTCGTAATTTGAAACTGAAAATAGGTGCAGAGAGTCAGAATTCGGCTCAAAAATCACGCTTAGGAGTCAAATTTCAGACATTTTGAAAACTGCAGGGGGGTTTGGGCAAAATATGACCCATCGCCGTTTTCAGTAATGTGCATATTTTCGGTATGAAACGTCGTAATTTGAAACTGAAAATAGGTGCAGAGAGTCAGAATTCGGCTCAAAAATCACACTCAGGAGCCAAATTTCCGACATTTCAGACATTTTAAAAACTGCAGGGGGGTTTGGGCAAAATATGACCCATCGCCGTTTTCAGTAATTGGCATATTTTCGGTATGAAACGTCGTAATTTGAAACTGAAAACAGGTGCAGAGAGTCAGAATTCGGCTCAAAAATCACGGTCAGGAGGAAAATTTCCGACATTTCAGACATTTTGAAAACTGAAGGGGGGTTTGGGCAAAATATGACCCATTGCCGTTTTCAGTAATTAGCATATTTTCGGTATAAAAAGTCGTAATTTGAAACTGAAAATAGGTGCAAAGAGTCAGAATTCGGATAAAAAAACAGGCTCAGGAGTCAAATTTCCGACATTTCCGACATTTTGAAAACTGCAGGGGAGTTTGGGCAAAATATGACCCATCGCCGTTTACAGTAATTGGCATATTTTCGGTATGAAAAGTCGTAATTTGAAACTGAAAATAGGTGCAGAGAGACAGAATTCGGATAAAAAATCACGCTCAGGAGTCAAATTTCCGACATTTCAGACATTTTGAAAACTGCAGGGGGGTTTTGGCAAAATATGACCCATCGCCGTTTTCAGTAATGTGCATATTTTCGGTATGAAACGTCGTAATTTGAAACTGAAAATAGGTGCAGAGAGTCAGAATTCAGCTCAAAAATCACACTCAGGAGCCAAATTTCCGACATTTCAGACATTTTAAAAACTGCAGGGGGGTTTGGGCAAAATATGACCCATCGCCGTTTTCAGTAATTGGCATATTTTCGGTATGAAACGTCGTAATTTGAAACTGAAAATAGGTGCAGAGAGTCAGAATTCGGCTCAAAAATCACGCTTAGGAGTCAAATTTCCGACATTTCAGACATTTTGAAAACTGCAGGGGGGTTTGGGCAAAATATGACCAATCGCCGTTTTCAGTAATTGGCATATTTTCGGTATAAAAAGTCGTAATTTGAAACTGAAAACAGGTGTAGATAGTCAGAATTCGGATAAAAAATCACGCTCAGGAGTCAAATTTTCGACATTTCAGACATTTTGAAAACTGCAGGGGGGTTTGGGCAAAATATGACCCATCGCCGTTTTCAGTAATTGGCATATTTTCGGTATGAAAAGTCGTAATTTGAAACTGAAAATAGGTGCAGAGAGACAGAATTTGGATAAAAAATCACGCTCAGGAGTCAAATTTCCGACATTTCAGACATTTTGAAAACTGCAGGGAGGTTTGGGCAAAATATGACCCATCGCCGTTTCCAGTAATTGGCATATTTTCGGTATGAAACGTCGTAATTTGAAACTGAAAATAGGTGCAGAGAGTCAGAATTCGGCTCAAAAATTACGCTTAGGAGTCAAATTTCAGACATTTTGAAAACTGCAGGGGGGTTTGGGCAAAATATGACCAATCGCCGTTTTCAGTAATTAGCATATTTTCGGTATAAAAAGTCGGAATTTGAAACTGAAAACAGGTGTAGAGAGTCAGAATTCGGATAAAAAATCACGCTCAGGAGTCAAATTTTCGACATTTCAGACAGTTTGAAAACTGCAGGGGGGTTTGTGCAAAATACGACACATCACCGTTTTCAGTAATTGGCATTATTTCGGTATGAAAAGTCGTAATTTGAAACTGAAAATAGGTGCAGAGAGACAGAATTCGGATAAAAAATCACACTTAGGAGTAAAATTTGCGACATTTCAGACATTTTGAAAACTGCAGGGGGGTTTGGGCAAAATATGACCCATCACCGTTTACAGTAATTGGCATATTTTCGGTATGAAACGTCGTATTTTGAAAATAAAAATAGGTGCAGTGAGTCAGAATTCGGCTCAAAAATCACGCTTAGGAGTCAAATTTCCGACATTTCAGACATTTTAAAAACTGCAGGGGGGTTTGGGCAAAATATGACCCATCGCCGTTTTCAGTAATGTGCATATTTTCGGTATGAAACGTCGTAATTTGAAACTAAAAATAGGTGCAGAGAGTCAGAATTCGGCTCAAAAATCACACTCAGGAGCCAAATTTCCGACATTTCAGACATTTTAGAAACTGCAGGGGGGTTTGGGCAAAATATGACCCATCGCCGTTTTCAGTAATTGGCATATTTTCGGTATGAAATGTCGTAATTTGAAACTGAAAATAGGTGCAGAGAGTCAGAATTCGGCTCAAAAATCACGGTCAGGAGGAAAATTTCCGACATTTCAGACATTTTGAAAACTGAAGGGGGGTTTGGGCAAAATATGACCCATCGTTGTTTTCAGTAATTGGCATATTTTCGGTATAAAAAGTCGTAATTTGAAACTGAAAATAGATGCAGAGAGACAGAATTCGGATAAAAAATCACGCTCAGGAGTCAAATTTCCGACATTTCAGACATTTTGAAAACTGCAGGGGGGTTTTGGCAAAATATGACCCATCGCCGTTTTCAGTAATGTGCATATTTTCGGTATGATACGTCGTAATTTGAAACTGAAAATAGGTGCAGAGAGTCAGAATTCAGCTCAAAAATCACACTCAGGAGCCAAATTTCCGACATTTCAGACATTTTAAAAACTGCAGGGGGGTTTGGGCAAAATATGACCCATCGCCGTTTTCAGTAATTGGCATATTTTCGGTATGAAACGTCGTAATTTGAAACTGAAAATAGGTGCAGAGAGTCAGAATTCGGCTCAAAAATCACGCTTAGGAGTCAAATTTCCGACATTTCAGACATTTTGAAAACTGCAGGGGGGTTTGGGCAAAATATGACCAATCGCCGTTTTCAGTAATTGGCATATTTTCGGTATAAAAAGTCGTAATTTGAAACTGAAAACAGGTGTAGATAGTCAGAATTCGGATAAAAAATCACGCTCAGGAGTCAAATTTTCGACATTTCAGACATTTTGAAAACTGCAGGGGGGTTTGGGCAAAATATGACCCATCGCCGTTTTCAGTAATTGGCATATTTTCGGTATGAAAAGTCGTAATTTGAAACTGAAAATAGGTGCAGAGAGACAGAATTTGGATAAAAAATCACGCTCAGGAGTCAAATTTCCGACATTTCAGACATTTTGAAAACTGCAGGGAGGTTTGGGCAAAATATGACCCATCGCCGTTTCCAGTAATTGGCATATTTTCGGTATGAAACGTCGTAATTTGAAACTGAAAATAGGTGCAGAGAGTCAGAATTCGGCTCAAAAATTACGCTTAGGAGTCAAATTTCAGACATTTTGAAAACTGCAGGGGGGTTTGGGCAAAATATGACCAATCGCCGTTTTCAGTAATTAGCATATTTTCGGTATAAAAAGTCGGAATTTGAAACTGAAAACAGGTGTAGAGAGTCAGAATTCGGATAAAAAATCACGCTCAGGAGTCAAATTTTCGACATTTCAGACAGTTTGAAAACTGCAGGGGGGTTTGTGCAAAATACGACACATCACCGTTTTCAGTAATTGGCATTATTTCGGTATGAAAAGTCGTAATTTGAAACTGAAAATAGGTGCAGAGAGACAGAATTCGGATAAAAAATCACACTTAGGAGTAAAATTTGCGACATTTCAGACATTTTGAAAACTGCAGGGGGGTTTGGGCAAAATATGACCCATCACCGTTTACAGTAATTGGCATATTTTCGGTATGAAACGTCGTATTTTGAAAATAAAAATAGGTGCAGTGAGTCAGAATTCGGCTCAAAAATCACGCTTAGGAGTCAAATTTCCGACATTTCAGACATTTTAAAAACTGCAGGGGGGTTTGGGCAAAATATGACCCATCGCCGTTTTCAGTAATGTGCATATTTTCGGTATGAAACGTCGTAATTTGAAACTAAAAATAGGTGCAGAGAGTCAGAATTCGGCTCAAAAATCACACTCAGGAGCCAAATTTCCGACATTTCAGACATTTTAGAAACTGCAGGGGGGTTTGGGCAAAATATGACCCATCGCCGTTTTCAGTAATTGGCATATTTTCGGTATGAAATGTCGTAATTTGAAACTGAAAATAGGTGCAGAGAGTCAGAATTCGGCTCAAAAATCACGGTCAGGAGGAAAATTTCCGACATTTCAGACATTTTGAAAACTGAAGGGGGGTTTGGGCAAAATATGACCCATCGTTGTTTTCAGTAATTGGCATATTTTCGGTATAAAAAGTCGTAATTTGAAACTGAAAATAGGTGCAAAGAGTCAGAATTCGGATAAAAAATCAGGCTCAGGAGTCAAATTTCCGACATTTCCGACATTTTGAAAACTGCAGGGGAGTTTGGGCAAAATATGACCCATCGCCGTTTACAGTAATTGGCATATTTTCGGTATGAAAAGTCGTAATTTGAAACTGAAAATAGATGCAGAGAGACAGAATTCGGATAAAAAATCACGCTCAGGAGTCAAATTTCCGACATTTCAGACATTTTGAAAACTGCAGGGGGGTTTTGGCAAAATATGACCCATCGCCGTTTTCAGTAATGTGCATATTTTCGGTATGAAACGTCGTAATTTGAAACTGAAAATAGGTGCAGAGAGTCAGAATTCAGCTCAAAAATCACACTCAGGAGCCAAATTTCCGACATTTCAGACATTTTAAAAACTGCAGGGGGGTTTGGGCAAAATATGACCCATCGCCGTTTTCAGTAATTGGCATATTTTCGGTATGAAACGTCGTAATTTGAAACTGAAAATAGGTGCAGAGAGTCAGAATTCGGCTCAAAAATCACGGTTAGGAGTCAAATTTCCGACATTTCAGACATTTTGAAAACTGCAGGGGGGTTTGGGCAAAATATGACCAATCGCCGTTTTCAGTAATTGGCATATTTTCGGTATAAAAAGTCGTAATTTGAAACTGAAAACAGGTGTAGATAGTCAGAATTCGGATAAAAAATCACGCTCAGGAGTCAAATTTTCGACATTTCAGACATTTTGAAAACTGCAGGGGGGTTTGGGCAAAATATGACCCATCGCCGTTTTCAGTAATTGGTGTGGGAACCGACCTGTGAGATTTATATTTATTTAATTTATATGAATTTATATTTACGTTAATTTATATACTTCGATAGCAATTTGTATGATAATGAGTGGACTGTATTTCTGCAATAATCTCTTAATCTCACAAATCGATCCTCTACACATTAGGGGGGTTTATTAAATTATATATATGCAGCCAATCAAACTACAGTAATAGACTACATACTATTAAACATTGAAGAGGTTCCTTATCTTATAGTACAGCAGGTTAGTCCACCAGGTATAACTAGGGTGTTGACACCAAATTATCCTCTTTGAGGTAGCTTCCATCACCCAGTAACTGGTGCACAAAATCTTCCTCGTCTCGACCTGTCAAAAGTGCGCTAGCTGTGAAGCCAGAATCCTATATATGACAAGCTATATCAGAGAAAACACTATACAGTACATGGAACAATAAAGACCTGGCTTAATTACCTTTAGTTTGAGGCTATGTCGTGCTCTAACTGGTTCACCCTATATAATGACATTAATGGCCATAAATGAAGATACATGGGTTTCGGAAAGAACACTTAACTTGAATTTGTTGACAGCGTGTTGAAAATGGTACACCTTTGGGTTCCATAACACTACGTCCAAGTAAAATTAACAGGAGCCGAATTTGCTCCCGTGTGAGCCTCTGGTCTCGTATAAACAATGGCTGCATCTAACACTCCATACTATTGACGCCTGGCCGACATTGTCCAGATATGATAGGAGCCGAATTTGCTCCACACGTCTCGGAGGTGACACAACAATGGCTGCCCTCCTTCCTCCCTCACGCCTGGCTTACATTGTCCACATGTCAGAAAGTGATAGAAGGGTCACATTTACTCTACTTTAATATTGATAATTAAGTTAATTTATATAAGATGTTTTATGATGGTAAAGTCCAAAGACTAATGTATTTAAGAATAATTCCCACCATAATAGGTGGAGAATATAATAGTATGTGGTGATGATATCCCGTTTTCTATAGACGGTAATTCCACTACAAGTTACGTTTTCTATGGGTAACTTGTTTATACAATACAGCTATTATCTGTATGATTATTAAATGGTGTCGGATTTTTCGACATAATTCCCCAGGGGCTGCTCACGGGTCGAAGTCCTCTTTAGAACAGACGAACACCGATACTCCTCCTTCGAATTATTAGATTAATTTGATGTTAGTAGTTAGTAATCACACATTTGTGTGTCTGTTCGTACAGGACGGATGTCCCGTACTAGAGTTGCAAGGGTTAGAAATCTAATGCGATTTCATTTCCCTGTCAACTCTTGAAAGGCTAATATTCAAGCCTTATTACATATTATTTAACCCAGAAGACTGGATGTGATCAAGTACTACAGTCAAGTATGACTCAGGGACTGCAGTGAGATCAGTGACATTAGATATAACTTGAAGTTTCTTCAGGTAACTGGTCACTGATATATAAACACTGAGGCCCATGGAATACATCTTGATTAAATAATAAATGTATCAAATCAGTCATCAGATTTATTGGGGTTTAATTTAGTTAATTGATTCAGAAGATTGAATAGCTCATCATTAAAGTAAAGTATGGTTCTGAGACTGCAGTGGATTCAGTGACATTGGTCGCAGTGACTTGTAGCTGTTTTAGGCTACTGTTCACTGATTTGCCACTGAGGCCTCATGAACTCATCTTCAACTTTAAATGATGATACTAACATCAACCTCTGTTGGTATAGTCAGCTGTAATCTCCTTAGTATAATGCTACTGGAGAAATATAATCAGCTGACAAATTTAGATTTCTATTGGTATTGTTTATCTGCAGGCATAGGTCTCCTCAGGCTTGATACTGGGCCTGAGAGTAATTTACCTCCTGCAGAGTTTAACATGGTTATACCCTGATATTTAGTAGGGCTACCGATGAATCGATGACAATAGTCTGTCCCTACAAGGAGACCGAAGTCAGTGAGGTGATCAGACTTAATATTATCTGCCAATTTTATTCCTCTATTTCTGAGGAATTTGGCTGTTGCTCTCAGACCTTGAACTTGTAGGTCTACTGGTATTTTGTCCACCACAATGGCTTGTACTCGACAGACGTACCTGCCTAAACGTATTGATGGTTGTACCACCTGGTAGACTTGAGGTCCTGCATCTGTTACAAACCCTGAGATGTTGAATGACATCTGGGCAACAGGCCTTAATTGTAATTCATCTGCCAGCCTTTTAGTGATATATGTTCTCTGGGATCCTTGGTCAAACAACCCACGGGTATGGACCTTGGCCCTCTTATTCAGGATGGTAATTTGGGCAGTAGGCAAAGTCGTATTACCTTTAGACTTCGCCGATTGGACACTCTTTGTTGGTTGCACCTTGCAGTACTGTACTGAGGTGGGAATGCTATCTTCCACCTTGGGGTTTGGAGACGTTGTTGTGGTGTCTCTACACAATGCTGCATGGTGCTGATCTTTGTTACACCTATTACAGGTGTGTAATTGGGTATCACAGTCGTTGATGTTATGTTTCCTGAGGCACCTCGTGCAATGTTGCAAATCTTTGAGTCGTTCAACACGGGCGTCACTATCAGGAAAATTAGGGCAGTGGTACATTGAATGTTTCTCATGACAGAACAAACATGTTCCATAGCTTCCAGTACCCTTTGGTGTCGAATTATAGTGTCTAGATTGATTTGGAGTACCTTTGGTACTCTGTGGTTTACTATTATTGGTTTCTGAGGGTTTACTTGGTGGTTTTAATTTGTCATGTGTTCGTAATTGATGAACTACTGACTTTAAACCTTCAGATATTTCATTCATAGATAAGATGCTTTTATTGTAATGAGCACTCATTTGTCTCAATATGTCCCTAGGTATTTTCTCCTGGACAATTATTTTCAAGACCCACTCAGCCCCGTTTGTATCTGCTGTCAGGCTGAGGGCATTGATCAATGATTCTACCTCCAGCTTGAAGACTTGGAGTGAATCAGCTGAAGCCTCCGGTGGGGGTAAATGCAACAGCTCATGAACTAAATGTGATGTTCTTACTTCTGGATCAGCATAATTATCCTTGAGGAGTTTTACTGCCAGATCATAGCCGTCATTAGTTAATCTCAGATGGCATATTACTGTTTTAGCCTCACCTGATAATTGGCCTTGCAAATAAGAGAATTTACTACTCTTTGGTAAAGATTGTTTTGAGTCTACAAGGTCAACGAATTTGTTCCAAAATTCGTCCCAATCTTCCTCATCTTTTCCTGAGAAAGTGGGTAAATTAATTGGAGGGAGTCGAGCTTCTGCTTGACTCGTATTAGATGCAACTGTTGTTGTTGTTGCTGTTGCCTTGTTCTGGGCAATTAATTTGACATAAGACTGTAACGTGGCCTGAGTGTGATCTTCATAATTCGCAAGATCAACCATAATGTCATCTATTTCTGTTTCTGATAAATTGGTGTTGGCAAGTTCAGCCACATATGTTGCTATTTGACATTTGATTTGCTCAAATTTACCTGCAGCTGCTTGATAATAGCTTTCCAGGTCTGCATAATCAACTTGAGATTGTTGTGACAAATCTTCACATTTCTTGATCTGTCTTGTTAAGTGGCCTTTAAGACCTGCAAGGGTTCTTTTCATTCTCCCTGCATTATCCATACTGGCTAGTTGGTGAAGCCTTGTGGGGCTTGTACTTGGGCTGCTCATAATACTGAACAAGCACTGATGGTAGCCTAGGGTAAATTCTGCACTCGCTAGGCTGTAATCCTACCTCTACTAGAGGTTAGCACTTAAAATTAATACACATTATATATATACAATCATCCACACTAATGATTTGAGTGATAAACCAGTGTCACTGGAAGTACCTTTAGGTTAGCTCTTCTATATCACCCTAGGATGGTAGAGACACTAATTAATCACTCAAAGGTGTAATGATCATAAGTAAATTATTATATATACAACTCAACTCGAGTTGATAAAAATTACACCCAAATTAGGGTCTGGACCATTCATTAATGGTGTTAGGTTGTTGAATATAGTACAACTGACTATGGTAATAATGGGACTAGGATGAACGATAATAGTTCAACTAGTCATATCCTACCCTGTTGTGGGTTGGCAATTAGTAAATATTATACTGTGATCACTAGTGCAATATATATTAAATAATTCTCTATTTTGGAGAAATAATATACACAATTATTGATAATAGCCTCTTAATTGCCTCTATGAAACTTCTAATATTATCTAGAAGTATTAAATATTATTAGTGACCTCGCGAAATAAAGTCCACAAAATTCGTGGATAATCTCTCGCGAAATGTAACACCACGAAATCCGTGAACAATATCGCGAAGACACAGTCACTAATTTGGCTGGCTTCAATATTAGCGCTGTCATTTCACAGAATAACACGCCACCAAATCTGTGGGTGTGCATGAAACCGCTGACTAAGGCTTAACTGAACTGAGCGGGGCTCGTGAACTCGCACGAGTCAACGCCGCCGTCTTGACTGGCTTTGTTTAAATCACACTGCACTAGTATATTTAATGAATCCACTGGTTAACTGGTTCATCCGGTAATAAGATGACCAAATGTGGGTTCAAAGGATCAAATAATCCGTCATCCGGTTCGAAGGACCAAATAATGTGGGAACCGACCTGTGAGATTTATATTTATTTAATTTATATGAATTTATATTTACGTTAATTTATATACTTCGATAGCAATTTGTATGATAATGAGTGGACTGTATTTCTGCAATAATCTCTTAATCTCACAAATCGATCCTCTACACATTAGGGGGGTTTATTAAATTATATATATGCAGCCAATCAAACTACAGTAATAGACTACATACTATTAAACATTGAAGAGGTTCCTTATCTTATAGTACAGCAGGTTAGTCCACCAGGTATAACTAGGGTGTAGACACCAAATTATCCTCTTTGAGGTAGCTTCCATCACCCAGTAACTGGTGCACAAAATCTTCCTCGTCTTGACCTGTCAAAAGTGCGCTAGCTGTGAAGCCAGAATCCTATATATGACAAGCTATATCAGAGAAAACACTATACAGTACATGGAACAATAAAGACCTGGCTTAATTACCTTTAGTTTGAGGCTATGTCGTGCTCTAACTGGGTCACCCTATATAATGACATTAATGGCCATAATAGAAGATACATGGGTTTCGGAAAGAACACTTAACTTGAATTTGTTGACAGCGTGTTGAAAATGGTACACCTTTGGGTTCCATAACACTATGTCCAAGTAAAATTAACAGGAGCCGAATTTGCTCCCGTGTGAGCCTCTGGTCTCGTATAAACAATGGCTCCATCTAACACTCCATACTATTGACGCCTGGCCGACATTGTCCAGATATGATAGGAGCCGAATTTGCTCCACACGTCTCGGAGGTGACACAACAATGGCTGCCCTCCTTCCTCCCTCACGCCTGGCTTACATTGTCCACATGTCAGAAAGTGATAGAAGGGTCACATTTACTCTACTTTAATATTGATAATTAAGTTAATATATATAAGATGTTTTATGATGGTAAAGTCCAAAGACTAATGTATTTAAGAATAATTCCCACCATAATAGGTGAAGAATATAATAGTATGTGGTGATGATATCCCGTTTTCTATAGACGGTAATTCCACTACAAGTTACGTTTTCTATGGGTAACTTGTTTATACAATACAGCTATTATCTGTATGATTATTAAATGGTGTCGGATTTTCCGACAATTGGCATATTTTCGGTACGAAAAGTCGTAATTTGAAACTGAAAATAGGTGCAGAGAGACAGAATTTGGATAAAAAATCACACTCAGGAGTCAAATTTCCGACATTTCAGACATTTTGAAAACTGCAGGGGGGTTTGGGCAAAATATGACCCATCGCCGTTTACAGTAATTGGCATATTTTCGGTATGAAACGTCGTATTTTGAAAATAAAAATAGGTGCAGAGAGTCAGAATTCGGCTCAAAAATCACGCTCAGGAGTCAAATTTCCGACATTTCAGACATTTTAAAAACTGCAGGGGGTTTGGGCAAAATATGACCCATCGCCGTTTTCAGTAATGTGCATATTTTCGGTATGAAACGTCGTAATTTGAAACTGAAAATAGGTGCAGAGAGTCAGAATTCGGCTCAAAAATCACGCTCAGGAGCCAAATTTCCGACATTTCAGACATTTTAAAAACTGCAGGGGGGTTTGGGCAAAATATAACCCATGGCCGTTTTCAGTAATTGGCATATTTTCGGTATGAAACGTCGTAATTTGAAACTAAAAATAGGTGCAGAGAGTCAGAATTTGGCTCAAAAATCACGCTCAGGAGTCAAATTTCCGACATTTCAGACATTTTGAAAACTGCAGGGGGGGTTTGGGCAAAATATGACCCATCGCCGTTTTCAGTAATTGGCATATTTTCGGTATGAAACGTCGTAATTTGAAACTAAAAATAGGTGCAGAGAGTCAGAATTCGGCTCAAAAATCACGCTCAGGAGTCAAATTTCCGACATTTTAAAAACTGCAGGGGGGTTTGGGCAAAATATGACTCGTCGTTGTTTTCAGTAATTGGCATATTTTCGGTATAAAAAGTCGTAATTTGAAACTGAAAATAGGTGCAAAGAGTCAGAATTCGGATAAAAAATCAGGCTCAGGAGTCAAATTTCCGACATTTCCGACATTTTGAAAACTGCAGGGGAGTTGTGGCAAAATATGACCCATCGCCGTTTACAGTAATTGGCATATTTTCGGTATGAAAAGTCGTAATTTGAAACTGAAAATAGGTGCAGAGAGACAGAATTCGGATAAAAAATCACGCTCAGGAGTCAAATTTCCGACATTTCAGACATTTTGAAAACTGCAGGGGGGGGGGGTTTGGGCAAAATATGACCCATCGCCGTTTTCAGTAATTGGCATATTTTCGGTATGAAACGTCGTAATTTGAAACTGAAAATAGGTGCAGAGAGTCAGAATTCGGCTCAAAAATCACGCTTAGGAGTCAAATTTCCGACATTTCAGACATTTTGAAAACTGCAGGGGGGTTTAGGCAAAATATGACCCATCGCCGTTTTCAGTAATTGGCATATTTTCGGTATGAAAAGTCGTAATTTGAAACTGAAAATAGGTGCAGAGAGACAGAATTTGGATAAAAAATCACGCTCAGGAGTCAAATTTCCGACATTTCAGACATTTTGAAAACTGCAGGGGGGTTTGGGCAAAATATGACCCATCGCCGTTTACAGTAATTGGCATATTTTCGGTATGAAACGTCGTATTTTGAAAATAAAAATAGGTGCAGAGAGTCAGAATTCGGCTACAAAATCACGCTCAGGAGTCAAATTTCCGACATTTCAGACATTTTAAAAACTGCAGGGGGTTTGGGCAAAATATGACCCATCGCCGTTTTTAGTAATGTGCATATTTTCGGTATGAAACGTCGTAATTTGA